>NC_091441.1:2500-112500 GCF_964237555.1 Oryctolagus cuniculus | reverse complement strand
CCAGGTAACTGCTGGGCTAAGAACCACCTGCACCCCGTGGCCCCTCTGAGCAGGGGCACCCCCACGCTCCCGGTCCTTGTCTCTGGTTCACACGCGTGCTCCGTGGAGCATGCAGAGCTCTAGACGCGCAGCCCACAGCTCGGCGGACGGGACGCACTTGGCGCCAGGCCAAGTCCATGCCTCTCTCTTCTTGCAGACCAGAAAACGTGGCTGGCCCGGGACACTACAGAAACCTGCCTGGAGCTCCTGGCCTAGCAGATGAAGGAGCTGAGGCTGAACTCTGAATTCAGAGCAAAGAGCGCCAAAGGCGGCGGCGAGCTCCACGTGGAAGGTCAGGGACAGGGCCATCCCTTGTGGGAGGGACGAGGCGGGGCCCGACCACCAGGGAGCTGCTGAAGAAAACTGAGCACAAGGGCACAGACCCTGTGCTGAGGCTGGACAGGGGACGAAGGGAAGGTGTGAACTCAGGAAGCCACCTGCCCCTGCCTCACAGGACTCTACAAGACACAAGGGAGAGAGGGCCACATGCCCCCGTGAATTCACAAAGACAGGTGGGTTCCGCAGATGGGCAGACCCGGACACACAACAGAGCGACCTCGTGAACAGTCAGGCCCCAAGATGGCACACTGGACTCCAGCCTATGACAGCACAGCTCTGGAAAACACATTAACCTTCTCTGAACCTGCTCCTCCTGTGCAAGACAGGGCTGCCGCAGGATCCAATGCCGACAGGCTCTGTGCTCCACACAGAAGCTGCTGCGACTGCCTGCTGTGGGCTACAGAGGCACACAGCGTCTCAGGATCACGCGCTGGCTCTTGAGCCCCCCAGAGACCCAAGGTGGCACCTGCGGGGACAGGACCACTTCTGTGGCGCAAGCAGAGGGTGCGCTGGCTGCGGCTCAGCCCACTTCCCAATTCCTGAGCGGGAGTCCCGCTTTCTTAGACCTGTCCCCGCTGCTGGTAGGCAGCTGTTGCTCAAAACCGTTTTTCGAAACACAACACCCTTTTCCATGAGAGAAAAGCTGTGCTCATGAGTGTCATCAGCACACAGCAACTACAGCAGGGTCCACCAGGTGACCTGTCTGCGCCAGGGCCCCAGAGTCACCAGCAACACCGTGGCCACTGCTGCAGAGCGCCTGCCGCAGAGAACAAAGGTTTGTGCTCAACTCCGCACTCCTGCTCCTACCCCACCTGCCCCAGACTGCACACACCGCCAGACATGGCCCACACCATGCTCAGAGCAGGGCCCAGCCCCGGCTGCAGGAACAGGGAATGTCCCAGGGTGCAGTCCAGTCCTGAGCCAGTGTGCAGGGGATGCTGGCACAGGAGGGGGTTAGACACGTGACCTGCCCTCAGACCAGGAAGGTGGTGTCGTGTCCCAGGAGTTGCAGTCACCGATACAGGACGATGCCCTAACAGAACTGGTGGCTTAAGACTTGGCTTTGCCGCAACTGGTTCACAGCCTCTCTGACCCTCAGAGTCCTCATCACAGCCAGGATGCCTTCAGGTGCTGTGAGTACCCACAAAAAGCAGGCACAAAGCCTGGCACACAGTGGTTGTCCCAAGAAGGAACACTACAGCAGGGAAATTTCATTTTTTTAAAGATTTATTTATTTGAAAGGCAGAGTCACAGAGGGACAGAGGCAGAAAGAGAGAGGTCTTCCATCTGCTGGTTCACTCCCCAGATGGCTGAAACAGCTGGAGCTGCACCAATCCAAAGCCAGGAGCCAGGAGCTTCTCCCAGGTCTCCCATGCAGGTGCAGGTGCCCAAGGACCCGTGCCATCTTCTGCTGCTCTCCCACCATAGCAGAGAGCTGAACTGGAGATGGAGCAGCTGGGACTCGAACCGGCGCCCATAACGGATGCCAGCGCTGCAGGTGGCAGCTCTACTTGCTACGCCACAGCAATTTCTGTGGGAAACTTCATTTCACCACGAGAACATCACGGCCCCCTGCACTGTCTTCCAGGTGCTGTGCCTGGTGACAGCACCTCCCTTCAGACCTGACCAGGCTCTTGGGCCTGGGCAGGAGGGAAGGGGATGGGTCCCCAGAGAAATATACCCCAGGAACAACTTCAGGAAAACCCCACAATGGCATGACTCACCCACTGAGCACCCACAGCTGGCTTGGACCAGGCTGTGACCCGGCTACTGCCACCTGGTTCAGGGAGGCACCACCATGCCCCAACCTGCCTCGCCCTGCCGCAGCTACGAGGACCACAGCCCCGGGAAGCTGCTCCCGTGTGGCAGTGGTTGGAGGACACACGATCTTCACGGCCGAGACCCCAGGGAGCGCCTCTCCTGGAAGTTTTCACCACAGTGCTGCTGTCTCTCCAGGTACGGTGCCACCTTCCAGGCAGGTAATCCCAGCTCCAGAAAAAGGAGCATGGGGTGCAGTTTTCAGACGGCACAGGTGCCCTAGCGACAGAGCACTTAATACAGCATGACTCAGGTGCCATGGCTGCAGCAGGACAGGTCCTGATGGGCCTGAGGTGACCACAGGCCACGGGGGTCGGGGCAGGGGCAGGTACCACAGCCTCCACTCACAGGGGACCACGGTTCAGGCAACAAAGACTGCTGTCTCCCAGTAATGCCTGTGAGAGTGAGGTCAGGCGGGGCATGGAAGATGCCTCAGGCCCCTGGAGCATCAGAAACTCCTCTAGGCCAGCTGACCCTCTAAACTCAACTGCTTCAATGCTCCCACAGCCCTTAACCACTGGCCACTGAGGGCCCGTCCACTCTGGCACCTGCCCCTTCCTGGACCTGTGTTAGCACCATCCATCCTGTGTCAGAAGCAAAGGCAGAGAAACATCTGTCAATGTGGAGCTGACGCATGTGACAAGACAGAGAGTAAAGGGGCCGGCGCTGGGGGTGGGACACACGGAGCCTTGTCAACACCCTCAAGTGATGAGCTGCCCATGGGGCCACGCAGGCACACCACCTGGGGCAAAGGCAGAGGGAGAGCCCTGGGCTCTGCAGGTTCTCAGAGCTCACCACACACAAAGTGCTACACATCTGTGTCAC
Organism: Oryctolagus cuniculus; assembly: GCF_964237555.1. NCBI lineage: Eukaryota > Metazoa > Chordata > Mammalia > Lagomorpha > Leporidae > Oryctolagus > Oryctolagus cuniculus. The sequence continues at coordinate 109,479 of NC_091441.1, read as the reverse complement.
ACATGAGACCCGGAGCGGGCACCACAGAGGAGTCCCAGGACTTGCTGTGTGGCACCAGGCCTGTCGCTCCCCGTCTTCGTGGGGGAACGACACTGAACCCTGCGCTGTTCTTTCGTCTGCTCGGCCCTCCCCGGGTTTGCTGCTGGTTCTTCCCGGGTTGGCTACTATCCCTTCCACCTCCGTGGAAGGGCGGTTCCCCCTGGCCACATTCCCCACTTCCGCAGGGGAGCGGCACACCGCCGGCCGGCTTTCTCGGGGGCTGCACAGGCGTTCCCCTTAGATGTTCCCCTTAGATGTTCCTGGTGCATGCCGTCTCTCTCCTCCTTTATAGTCCTCCTCTGCCAATCCCAACTCGGCTGCCCACACGCCGAGTACGCTGCTCTCCTCCAATCAGTAGCAAGTCCTACAGTTTATTGGTTGAACTGGAGGCAGCTGTGCGGAAGCTGTTTACTTCTCTCCCAGCGCCATATTGTGGGAGAGCAGATGCATAGAATAAGTCTTAATTCCAGTAACTCAGTCCAGTCCGGGCTGCTCCCCACAAGGCCCACTCTCCACCCACCAGAGGGCCCCAGGGAATGACCCACTGCTGTGCGCTCACAGAAAGGCCGGTGCTGAGCATCAGAGGATGGCAGCCCGAAAGCCATGACTGAGCTTCTGCCCGGTCCATGTACTGAAGAGCAACACAGGTGCACAGCCACCCAAGGACGCAGACCTGGAAAGAGCCCACTCCTCTGCCAACAGAACAGATAAGCAGGCATTAGAATAATGCAAGGCCAGGTCCCACCGCTACACACGGCATGGACGGACTGTATGGATGCTGGGCTGAGCAGAGCAGCACACAGCGCACAGTCTGGGAACTCCGTCTAGGCTTGCCGGGGAAGACAGACAACAGCATAAATTACTGTGGGTGAACCACACGGGAGAGCCCGATGGCCCAGGCTGAAACCACCTGCACTTCGGGGGTTTTCAAAGCCTCTTTCTGGGGTGGGCATTGTGGCACTGCAGGTTAGGCCACTGCTCATGACTGCCGCGTCCAGCACCAGAGCGCCAGTTCAAGTCCTGGCTGCACGGCTTCCAATCCAGCTCCCTGCTCTGCGCCTGTGGAGTAGCAGACAGCAGCCCAGGTAACCGAGTCCCTGCCGGCTACATGGGAGCCCTGGAGTTCCCAGCTCCTGGCTTCAGCTTGGTCCAACCCTGACTACTGTGGCCATGTGAGGAGTGACTCCCCGCCACTCTGCTTTCAAATAAATAAAATTGTTTAAGGCTAAAAAGACTAAAAAGCCTTTTAATCCATCAAGGAAAATGCTACACATACACCCCAAACACAGCAGACCCATTCTGGTTGAAGATGGGGACTGGAGCATCACCCTCTAAGACTCCCTGCTGTGAGCACAAGATGGGATGGAGGGGGAAGGGGAGGGTTGGGGGAGGAGAGGGTGAGATGGAGGGGAGGGGAGGGAGGGAGGGAGGGAGAGATGGAGAGGAGGGGAGGGAGGGAGGGAGAGAAATGGGGAGGGAAGGGAGGGAGGGAGAGATGGAGAGGAGGGGGGAGGGAGGGAGGGAGAGATGGAGAGGAGGGGAGGGAGGGAGGGAGGGGAAGGAGGGGAAGGGAGGGAGGGGAAGGAGGGGAAGGGAGGGAGGGAGGGAGAGATGGAGAGGAGGGGAGGGAGGGAGGGGAAGGAGGGGAAGGGAGGGAGGGAGGGAGAGATGGAGAGGAGGGGAGGGAGGGAGGGGAAGGAGGGGAAGGGAGGGAGGGAGGGAGAGATGGAGAGGAGGGGAGGGAGGGAGGGGAAGGAGGGGAGGGGAGGGAGGGAGAGATGGAGAGGAGGGGAGGGAGGGAGGGGAAGGAGGGGAGGGGAGGGAGGGAGAGATGGAGAGGAGGGGAGGGAGGGAGGGGAAGGAGGGGAAGGGAGGGAGGGAGAGATGGAGAGGAGGGGAGGGAGGGAGAGATGGAGAGGAGGGGAGGGAGGGAGGGAGGGAGAGAAATGGGGAGGAAAGGATGGATGGGGGAGGGAGGGACGGGCTCTTGTACTCAGGGACCAGGGGATGGTAACAGTCAAAGATAACGGTTGCCATGGCTATGTGCACTGGTCCAGCTCCCTGCTCTTGGAGCACCTGAGGAAGCCAGGTAATTCTGGAAGAGGAAGTCACAAGACTGACATGCCTGACAAAGCAGGACACAAGCACCAGCCCTGAAGACACAGAGCTGGCGAAAGCAGGCTCTCAGCTTGCAACTGAGCACAGAGGCAGAGAGACAGGGAGAGACAGAGACAGAGAGATCCCATCCACTGGTTCGCTCCCCAAATACCGGCAGTGTCCAGGGCTGAACTGGGCCAACATCAGGAGCTGGGAACTCAACCCAGGTCTCCGGACCCAAGTCCCTGAGCCATCATCGATACCTCCCAGGGTGTGCATTTGCAGGAAGCTGGAGTCAGGAGCCAAAGCCAGGAACTGGACCCAGGCAGTCCAATGTGAAATGCAGCTAGGTTAAATGCCTACTCCAGAAACATGGGTTCTTAATTTCCAAAGGTCCTTGGTTTTGCTTAGCTCATCCTGCCGCCTCCCATGACACCAACACATTACCTTCACAGGCACTGGACCCTCGGAGACACCATGGGAATTAGGCCAACTATACATCAAGTTCAAAGGTACTTCAAAAAATGTACGGGAAATTGAATTTAAAATCAAGTTTATTTGAGTGCAAGAATATTGAAACTCATTTATATTTGTCACCTTCCTCAAAAAGCAGGTATTTTCTAAAGTGAAATCCAGTGTGCTTCATCGGAATTCAACACAGTGAGCATTCACTGGGACCTACTGCACACAAAGCACAGCTCTTCATGCTGTAGGTGCTGATTTTGCCTGAAGCATCCCACTGAGAAAGGCTGTTCTTCCCAGCACACTAGACTCACCAAGGGAAGCCCCCAGGTGGGGAAAGGGTGGTGCTTCCATGCTTCTGGAGACAATGCCTAGTGAAGGCACTTGGCCTGGTGCTTAAGACACCAGTTAGGATCCCAACCCCACACCACAGCACCTGACTTCTCATCCCAGCTTCCCGCCAAACTGGACGTTGCGAGGCGGAGTGCCAGTTCAAGTCACCGGGCTCCTCTGCCAGGCAGGAGACGGCGGACGCGGGGTCCTAACTGTGTCATGAGCACTAGGCCCAGCGTCTTCGCTAGGTGTTGCCTATACCAAACACCCACCTCTCCACAAACTGTTTGAAGGACTCTCACATATTGGTCGGGTTGCTGTGTAAATGGTAAGAAACGCTTCCGCGGGCAGCGCCCAGCTTGGGCCACCCTCTCTATCCCAGCCTGCAAGGAGCAACCCCAGAGCAAGGCTTAGGCATGTGCTGGGAGAAGACCTGGGGCCACACAGGAGCACGGCACTCCCAGGCTCAGGGTGCAGCTGAGATCTGCCAAGACCAGGTGGGGAGCCAACGTGAAGACCTGCAAGCATAGCCGCCCCCAAACCTAAGTCCTGGGATGTTCTGCGGCCGCCATTCCAGGAACCTCCTTGCTGCCGCGATAAGACTCCTGCATGGGAAAGGGTGGACGCCTTCCTCACGGCACTCACTCCAGACGTGACTGAAAGAGCCTCGGAGACTGTAAGTGGCTCCATCCCCAAATCCCTGACGTTCAAACAACTCAGTCCTGTGCCTGAAATGTCACAGGCCTAAGAAAGGCCCTAACCCTCTGGCTGGCTGGGGTGCCCCAAGACAGCCATCGGGGAGTCTGCGGCTCACAGACGCGCAGAGGCAAGCACCTCCTGGGAGGGCCTGTCAGTGGCCGGCAGACTGACCCCACCTGGGTCCCTTCGTAAGAGTCTTCCGCAGTTGAAGTCACAGAACCTGTTTAAACAGACATACAAAAAATAAAACAAAACCAGAACCTTAAAAGGGTGTAGCTGGCACATTCAAGTGAGTCAAACCATGTCCAGGCAGTTCTCAACTGGCCCACAGGAGGCAAGTCCCCAGCCACCCAATGGGGACGCCTGACCCAGGTCCCATGCTGGCAGCTGTCTCATCACACCAGGCAGAAGGGTGTGTCCCCACAGGGCCAGGAAAGCCAACAACAGCTTAGCCCGAGATAAGATCTTGGGGACCTGAGCAGAAGTGCAAATTTCAAAAGCTGTACTCGGGGGTTCTCCCCCTGAGTGTCCGGCTGTCCCCAGCAGGACCTGGCCAGCCACATCATCAACCAGGCCGCCACACTGCTCCTCACACATTCCCCTCCTGGAGGGCCCAGGTCCAATGCCCAGGGCAAGCGTGCCAGCTCCACTCAGCACCTGACACCACCCACTCTCAGCAGCCTCCATGGACAAGCAGCTCCCATAAATCAACAAAAAGTCAGAACACTGATAGAAAACAAGGTGCAGGACAAAGACAGGCAGTTAAAAACAGATGCACCAATAGCCATCAGACAGGAGAATTTTCAAGTCACAAATAACTCAAGAAACACACATTGAAACAGTGGGATGCTATTTCACTTCCCTACCTGGGAAAGAACATGCTGAAAGAGGAAGGAAGAGAGGGTGGGCAGCCAGGAAACAGAGTCTATAACCTGGCGGAAGAGACTTTCTGGAAGAAAATTCAGCAATATGTGTTCAAAGCCTTTCACCCAGTAATTTCACTGCGAGAAGTCTGTCCTAAGGGAACAGTAAGAGCTCTGCCCTGATTTAATAGAATCAATAATCTTTATATACTTCATGTAAGTATTTTCTATACACGGCCTTTAGATAAGGACTAATATAAAAACATCACAGCTGCTTACCATGGAAATCAGAAGTATATTGGTGGAACTTTCATGGTTAGACATGGGATGGCATATTATGCAGTCATTTTACAAAAACTGCTTTTTAAAGACATTAATGACACACACACACCAGAAAAAAACCTGCTTGTAATACACTAAGCTGGAAGGCAGAAGCAGGCCACCAAACAAGGTGTCCACGTGACGCAAGTTCTAGAAGCCAAAAGTGTTACACGTACAGAAGGTGTCTTGGGGCCAGCACTGCAGCACAGCGGGTAAAACCACCACCTGCAGTGCTGGCATCCCATATGGGCGCCGGTTTGAGTCCCGGCTGCTCTACTTCCAACCCAGCTCTCTGCTGTGGCCTGGGGAAGCAGTAGAAGATGGCCCGAGCCCTTGGGCCCCCGCAACAGGAATACCCCACGTTTACCTCGCCATGCTCGGCTGTGGTCCGAGTTTCCCACAGAGATGATGCATTTGTGTGGAATTCAAAAAGTGCAGTACAAGGAAGCACAAGGAACATCATTCTCCCCACCACAAACCCTGCACAGTGCAGACAGCCCTCAGTCCACGCTCTGAACCTAACTGTGGCACCAGCGCCGTGACAAGCACCACAGACGGAGCCTGGCCCGGCAGGAGTGGGACAGCTTTGCATAGGACGCAGCAGCCCAGAGTAGAGTCTCAGCATTTGCAGATCGGGACACCAAGGCCCAGAAGGTGTGGACTGAGACCCCATGCAGTGGGTCATCAACACCTAAGCCAGGAGAAGGCTGAGACCGGGGTCATCCGCAGCCGCGAGGGGCTCTGGGCTGGGCTCCTCTGTTGCTGGAGACTGTGTGTGGATGATGGTGGGGCTGGAAACAGCAGGGAGTCCGGGACACTGCTGAGTTCATAAGGTCCTGCGTAGTTTCCAGTCTTCTCAAGGGAAAATTCCTCTCTGGTTAGTCTGCACGGAGACCGGCCTCCCTGTCACCCTCAGAAGGGGCCGCGGCCTGTCCCCCTCCCCTGCACATCGAGTACTCCCTCCCTGCAGGCCTCGTGTGAGGAGACCACAGCATGAGCACAAGTGCACACTGCCGGCTTGGACAGGAACCCGAGTGGCTGGAGTAAGGTGTGGCCGTTTGGGGACTGGGACGGGGTTGGGGAGACACACACACACACCCTACGCATTCCTACGTTGTGGGCGCCCGGTCACTGTCACCACTGCCTCCTTTTATTTTGGGAGGAGAGCAGAACAGAAACCACGCCCATCCCAGGCGGAACAGCTAGGCCTTGGAGAAGTCAAACACCTTGCAGAAGCCTGCACGGGTGGCAGTGGCAGAACACGCAGGCCATTTCCCCACAAGCAGCGCCTGTGGAGGTGGGCTACACGGCAATGAGCAGTAACCACGGAGGGGCGAGCGGAAGGAAGAGCCCAGGGACGCGCGGAAAGAGCTCGGGCAGCCCCAAGCCCTGCCAAGGCCAGTAGTTCTGCCTCTCACTTCCAGGACAGCACCTGCAGCGTCTGAGCTAGACCCAAGCCCAGTTCGCAGAGCCAGCCTGGAGGAGGCGGGCAGGTCACACTTGAGAGACCTCAAAGGCAGGCTGCTGCCCTCCCCACCCTGAGGCAAGGGACAAGGCCTGGGGGAGGAGCACTGGGTTATCAGTTCACACTTGAGGCAAGAGAGCCGTGGGAGCAGGCAGCAGGAGGGGTCCTGGGGCCCTCCCCGGCCTCGCAGGTGGCCAGCATCTCAGATCTGCAGGCACCAAATGAGCACAGATGGTGCTCGGCCTGGCACGGCCCTGCGCAGGTCCTAGCTGTCCTCAGCATCCGGGAGAGGGGGACGGGGCTCTAGTCTACAACCACCTCGGGGTCAGCGACGGCCCTGCGCAGGTCCTAGCTGTCCTCAGCATCCGGGAGAGGGGGACGGGGCTCTAGTCTACAACCACCTCGGGGTCAGCGACGGCCCTGCGCAGGTCCTAGCTGTCCTCAGCATCCGGGAGAGGGGGACGGGGCTCTAGTCTACAACCACCTCGGGGTCAGCGACGGCCCTGCGCAGGTCCTAGCTGTCCTCAGCATCCGGGAGAGGGGGACCGGGCTCTAGTCTACAACCACCTCGGGGTCAGCGAAGGTCTGGGAACAGAAAGCTTTGTGAAACCAGACACGGCCCGTCCCTGGTAACCCTACCGTAGGTGCAGCTCCAGAGCGGGCGGCCCCGACACGCGGCCCTGGCCCTGGCGGGTGCCAGGGACGGTGTGCACTCAGGGCCACGGAACCAGAACCCGGGTGAGGGGCAGTTTCAGAAGACGACGGTGCGTCCCAGGAGGGGCAGGAAACCCCAAGGCTCCCTGCGGCCCGCGTCCCATCCTCTGCCGACGCCCGGAAACCTACACCAACCCCTTCGGAACGCCGCCCTGAGCCCCCGGACGGCTGTGCCAAGAGCTCTACCCAGGCCGGGGCAGGGGAATGCAAGGGCGCGAAGATGCGGCCCCCGCGCCGCGTTCAGCAGAGGCTGCAGGGGTCGCCCACAGGCGCTAAGGGGCCGCCCGCGCAGAGGCAGCAGCGCCAGCTCCCCGGCCAATTACCCAGGCTCGCGCGGCGCAAGTTTGGACACGCTCGGGGCGCGCAGGCGGGAGGCGGCGGGCGCGCCGGGAGCACTGGGTCGGGGGCGCGCCCGGTACTCGGGGTCTTCGGGGTGTGTGTCGGGAGCGCGCCCGGTGGGGGCAGGGCCTACGTGGGAGGTTCGCCTGCGGGTTGGGGTTTCTGGGCCGAGGGCGCGCCTGAGGCTTGGGTGGCTGCGCCAGGGGCGCGCCTGGTGGTTGGGGGAGAGCCTGAGTCGGGGGCGCGGTCAGGGGGTCTGGGTGTGGGCCGGGGAGGCGTCCGGAGCTTGGGGGCCTGGCACGGAGCGCTGGGCGGGGGGCGAGGGTCGGGGCCGGGCGCCCAGGAGAGAGCCGGCGGCAGATCTCTCCCCCGCGGGGACTAAGGCTTCTTGGAGCTAAGCAGGCGGCATGGCCAAGGCCCTCCTCCGGCCCGGCCCCCAGAGGCCCCGGCCCAGCCCCCAGAGGCCCCCGCACGGCCCCGAGACCGAGCAGCCGGCGGCCCCCAGCTCGCCCCGGAAACACCGCCCCCAAACGTGCGCCGCGCCCGGGTCGCCTTTCCTCGCCGAACAAAGAGCGGCTACCGGGAGTGGGTTCCGAGCGCCTAGACCCAGGCGGCCTCGGCCCCCGACCGCCGCAGCCCGCAGACCGTCCCGGGCTGGCTTTGTCCGCGCTTGGGCGGGAAGGACAGCGGCCCCCGGCGCCCGGCTGCGGGCTCAGACGCCGCTTGGGCGCTCGCGGGGGGCGCGCGGGGCTTACCTTGCTCTTGACTTCGACCGCGCCGCAGTCGGGGAAGCGCAGGGTCTGGGACCGGTGGAAACTCCGGTTCATGGTTTCGGCCCCGCTCCGCCTCACCTTCGCCCTCGCCCCTCAGGGGCCGCAGGAGGATGCCTGGGGAGCAGCCGGCCCGCGCTGCCTCGGCCACCCGGCTGCTCAGCGTGCAGCGGCCCGGAGCTGCGCTGGCCGCGCGCCTCGGGGACTCCAGGGCCGCGCGCGAGGGGACGCCGGCGCGCGCCGCCCGCCTCCCCGCGCCGAGCCGCCCGGGCCCCGCCCCGCGCCCAGGACTCCCCGCCCACAGGGCCACCGCCCCGCCCCGCGGCCTGGAGACCCGCCCACTGGGCCTCCGCCCCGCCCCCCACCTCCCGGGCCCTGCCCCGCGCCCGGGACGCCCCGCCCACAGGGCCGCGTCCACCACGCCCCGCCCACCCGCCCCGCTCCCGGGACGCCCCGCCCCGCCCCGCTCCCGGGAGACCCCGCCCACCGGGCCACTGGCGGGCGGCCGGCTTGCTCCCCACGCTCGCGCACCCGAGAGGAGAGGGACCCCACGGAGTTGGCAGCGGGCGGCCTGGGACGAGGCTGACTGGGGCCGTGTCCCACGCGGTCCGGGAGGGAGACCCTGGAGGGGCGTCCACGGCGGGGCTGTGCCCGAGAGCACGGACCGCGACGTCCGCAGGGAACGGAGCGGGGTTAGAACCGCGGCGCGTGCGAGCTTCCACTCGGGTACCGTGGGCGACGGCGACTTGGCTGCAGCGCGGGGAGGCGGCGGGCGACGTCAGAATCACCCGCATTGTCCGCGACGCTGCCAGACTGACTGTGCTCCTATCCGGCTTGCCGCGCGCTTGTAGGCTGAGCATTGGCGCTAAACACAAGTTGCTAAGGCTGCGTGGGGCCGGCGCTGTGCTGTAGCGGGTAAAGCTGCCGCCTGCGGCGCCGGCATCCCATATGGGCGCCGGTTCGAGTCCCGCCTGCTCCTTTTCCCATCCAGCTTTCTGCTGTGGCCTGGGAAAGCAGTGGAGGATGGCCCAAGTCCTTGGGTCCCTGCACCCGCGTGGAGACCTGGAAGAAGCTCCTGGCTCCTGGCTTCTGATCGGCGCAGCTCCTGCCGTTGCAACCAGATGGGGAGTGAACCAGAAAGCCTCACTCTCGCTCTTGCTCTCTCTGCCTCTCTGTGTAACTGACTTCCAAATAAATACATACATCTTAAAAAAAAAACTTGAATTATATTTCTAAAATCTTTAATACAGAACACCAAATTGTACTCCAAGTTTAATTTTCATTTAATTTTGGGACATTTTTAGCCTGCTCCATGCCAGGGTGTAGTCCAGAATGAGTCACCGCGCTCAGAGGAACACCAGGCGGGAGAGGGCAGCAGGTGCACGGGTTTCCAAACAAGCAGGGCTGCCCAGAGGTGCACCGCGGACTTCTTTCCACCTTCATCCCCGAGGGAAACCACAGGCTGTCCAGTTGCAGCAGGGAGCACGCTCCAGTTCAGGACTACCCTGAGGAAACACGCCAACCCAGACACCTTCAGAAATGCAGGGATGAGGGGGGTGGGCAGGCAGCAGGGCAGCAGTGGGTGGAGACTTACCACGGGAGGGCTGCGGACCCTGAATTTGGCCTCTGGAGCAGCTTGATGCGGTGAGATCATGTATTTAATGTGTATGGCTCAGAGTGCGGTCCAAGGCCAACACCTGCTCCACCTGGTGCTTGCTAGCGATGCCGCACCCCAGACCCGCTGCATCTGCACTTGAACGGGGTCCCAGGTAATGGTGTCACAGAGAAGGCCGACAAGGGCTGCTGCTTTCGCTGCGTCAGCTGTTGCCCCGCCGTTCTGCACCAGGCCGCTGAGCAGGCGGAAGCAGCTCAAGGAAAGGCTGGGAAGCTGGCTGGTTGCATGGGAAACCTGTTTCCAGCCGACACTTGAGCAGGATTCCTCAGGGCTTCTAGCCTGTGGTTGGGATGGGTGTAGACAAAACAACAGGAGGACCCTTCAGGGGGAAAATCTTTTCCACAGGCCCGCAGCAGCAGCAGCAGCACCTGGCCAGGAGGAGGTGAGTCACTCACGTGGGTGAGGGTGTGCAGGTGTGCAGGTGACCTGCAGGACGCCCCAGGACAGAACAGTCCTCTCCTCCCTGGGGCACTGGCCATGCCTGGAGGCATCTGTGATCTGGCACGGAGGGTGCGCTCTGGGCAGAGAGGAGCCCAGGCTGCTGCTGCTAAGCATGCGCCCATGCCCACAGCCACAGCCACAAAGAAGGGGCCAACCCAGTGCCAGCCGTTCCAAGGGGACGGGGGGTGCTGGCCCCCCACCATCCCTGCCCCAGGGAGTACGATCTCATCCACCTGGGTCAAATGGAAGGAGCCGTGGCTGCCCACTGCTGGGGGGGCCTGGTCCCTGTGCCTAAGACGCTAGGAATGGGGGAAAGCCGCAACCTGCAGTGCCAGCATCCCATATGCGTGCTGGTTCGAGTCCCAGCTGCACCACTTATGTCCCATCTCTCCGATACTGGCCTGGAAAAAGCAGCAGAAGGCCCCTGCCACCCGCATGGGAGACCCTGAAGAAGCTCCCAGCTCCTGGCTTCTGCCTAGCCTAACCCTAGTCATTGCAGCCATCTGGGGAGTAAACCAGCGGATGGAAGTTCTCTCTCTCTCTCTCTCTCTCTCTCTGTAACTCTGACTTTCAAATAAATTAATAAATCTTTTGAAAACAATAACTAAGGAGTTAGGAGTGGAGGCCATTTGTCAGCGCCCCTAACTTCCCTGGGCTCAGAGTGGCCACCCCAGCCCCTTTACAGGTCACTCCCGTCACCGGCAGCCGAGTCCCAAGATGCCTGGGGCAGGGCTGCCGCTGTGGGCACAGATGGCTGTGTTTCTGACTCCTGCTCATTTCTCTGTAGCACTGTAGGTTTGGTGCTTGTCACACCAGGGTTATACCATACGGTGTTCAGGCTGAGCTTTGGGGTAGAAAGAACCAAATTAGCAGTCAAGCTGCCACCACGAGTGGACCACCCTCCGAGCTGCAGTGTTCCACGGTGCAGAAGACGAGAGGGACGTGACTAGGAAGCACCCTCACACTGCCTGCCCAAGACGTTACCGTTTGCCTCTTCAGAGTGTGGGACAAGCCAAGCTCCCCGAGCCATGGGCACCTGCTCCGCCTGCGCTGCTGGGTCCAGGAGTGTCAGGATAAGTCTGGGTGTTTTGGCGGAGACCGTGGTAAGACTGTGGGTGGTTTCAGAAGTGTAGAGAAGGTGTCCATGTGACAAGGCCAAGGCCAAACTGGAGTTCAAGTCCACTCGGCCTGACCTGAAATCCTTCAGTCGGGTTGGGTTCACAGGTGAGCCTTGCCCCCCTGTGCGGCCCCCAGCACCCCGACACTGCCTGCCGTGAGTACCCATTCCTGTGGAGGCAGAGCGCAGCCCCTGCTGGATAACCTCTGTGCGCGGCACTGATGACCCCTGGAAAGTGTGTCCCAGCCTCCCGCCTGCTGCCACCTGCTCTGACTGTGAGACTTTACGGCTGTAATCTCAGCTGCTTCATCTGTGGGAAGTGGCAGATACTCGCACAGTGACCCGCGTGGCCATCTGCCTCTGGGGTAGGCATGCACGGGAGAGGGGTGAGAGGCTGCCAAGCCGCACGGCTCCATCTTAGTAACTCACAGCAGAGAGCTGGGGCTAGGGAGGCCCCTGCGTGGTCGGGTGGGAAACAGCCCCTCACTGCTCTGTTCTCAGCACAGGCCTGCACCTGAGGCTCAGCAGGGATAAGCTCTGAAACACGTAAGCTGAAGGTGCGAGTAAACATCGATTCTAGACTCGCGCTGCTATCGCTGCTCCCGAGTCGCCTCTGTTGCGGACCCTGCTAAGAGCACAGCGATGTGCACGTTGCTGTGACGCCACGATTACGGGGAAGCTGAGGCTTTCAGAGGGTGAATTTGAGGTCACAGAGTTGTAAGCTACAGAAGCAGGACTTAAACACAGCCTTTCCTGGATCCTGAATCCCTGGCTAGGGGACTTCTATCTGCAAAAATGAGAGGAACAGAGCAACAGGAGGAAGCCACAGAGTTAGCAGTGGAGCTCTGTGTCAGCCTCCAACCAGCAAGCACTGTCAGGTCAAGAGAAGGGTGAATGGCACCCCGTTCCCTTTTCAGATCAAGGCTGTGCTCTAGCCAGCACTGCTGAGCGCTGACCTGGGAGCAGACAGGGAACACGGGGGGCACCAGCTTCAGGTGAAGGCACAGAGAACCCCGTTTCTGCTCTTCCTTCCCTGCAGACCCTGGCTGGCAGCAGCCCTGCTCCTGGGGGCAGCGCCTTCCTGCCCGTCACAAAGCAGGGCCAAGGTGTGGGCTCGAAGTGGAGGAGGGACATCAGAGGCCGTCCCTGCGCTCTTCCCCACCCAGCCCAGATGCCAGCTAAGTCACCTTCCCCAAGAGCCGCTGTCACTGCTCCTCCGGCTCAGCAGCTGCTGCCTCTTCCTCCCTGGGCCCTCTCATCTTGCCTTCAGTTTTTCAGGAACTCAGAGCCTCTTAGAAACCTGCCAAGAATTGTTTTCTGGTTTAACTTGGATTGACTTTGCCCAAGCGCATTAGTTGTACAACTGTTGTTTGAGAGGTTAGGGTCATCACAAGGGGCCAGCAGTGTCTCCAGGAACCTGAAGTGGGTGAGAGCTGAGGCTTTGGGGTGCGGAGCCAAAACCTTCCCGGGGTGAGGCCCGTGTTCAGACGGCTGGATCCAGGCTCTACTTGCCCACTCGGTGCCACTTCTCTGTCTTCCTGGCCTCATCTGTGGAATGCAGCAGCAAGGACGCATTGCGGGCTGTCATGGGTTTAAAAAACAAGAGTCAGCAGGGTCAGACAGCCCTTCACACCCGGAAGCACCCATGTTGGCTGCTGCTGTAGTCACAGCCAGGCCCTACCTCTTCTCCATCAGCTCCTCCCACGGGAATGGGTAGAAACGAGAAGGCCAGAAAACAGGAGGTGAACAGAGGCCAAATATCACCAGGTACATGGCGCTAGGATTTCTTGAACCCATGGGCGGTCCTGCAGGAGCCGTGTTGTGGGGTTACGTGGGGTGCCTGAATGGGGACTACAGCTTTGTACAACGGGCAGGCAGCATGCAGGTCTGGACAGAACAGGAGTCTGTCTGAGGCTGTGCCACACCTCAGTGGTGACCGAGGTGAGAGAACCACCCTTCTGATTCCTAGTCTTTTTTTTTTTTTTTTTTTTTTTACAGGCAGAGTGGACAGTGAGAGAGAGAGACAGAGAGAAAGGTCTTCCTTTTGCCGTTGGTTCACCCTCCAATGGCCGCCGCGGCCGGCGCACTGCGGCCAGCGCACCGCGCTGATCCGATGGCAGGAGCCAGGAGCCAGGTGCTTTTCCTGGTCTCCCATGGGGTGCAGGGCCCAAGCACTTGGGCCATCCTCCACTGCACTCCCTGGCCACAGCAGAGAGCTGGCCTGGAAGAGGGGCAACCGGGACAGAATCCGGCGCCCCAACCGGGACTAGAACCCGGTGTGCCGGCGCCACTAGGCGGAGGATTAGCCTAGTGAGCCGCGGCGCCGGCCTGATTCCTAGTCTTTACCTTAAACAGAGAGAACCCGAGACCCAGCAAATAGGCAGAAAAGCAAAGCTACAATTCATACCCTGAAGCCCAGGATTGGAAGTTGCCCAGAGGCCTTGGCCGTGGCCCCCAGGGCCCTGACATCTGAGAAGGGGGGCTGCCCCCAGACGAGAAGGCCTGCGTTCCAGCTCTCCCCCCACTCCTGACCTCCTGTCTCACACTTGGCTCTGGGGCAAAACTTCTGAAGCAGCCGACATGCACTGTCCTTTCTGTCCTTACCTCCCATCCCCGCCCCACCCTGTCTTTGGTCACTCATGAGCCTCCATCTTCAGCCCCTGTAGGAACCCGGGTCCGTAGCATGGATATCTGGCTGCCTTTGTTCCTGGTCCCGCATCTGGCGATAAAGGCAGGAATGTCAGCCCACTGTGAGGCCAGCAGACAAATAACAGGCCCACTGAGCCCTGGACTTCCTCAGCACTTCGAAGACTGACAGGGAGCACAGCCCTGCTCCATACCCCCGCTGTGAGGGTGCACCTTGTGCACAAAGTGAGGAGACTGAAAGAACTCTTATCCCTGAACAGTGGCTTTGCAGAAGATGCTCTCCTGTAAGAGCTCCCAAGAGGATGTTTGCTTGTTTGTTTATTTGTTAAGATTTATTTATTTATTTATTTGAAAAGTTAAAGGGATGGGACTGGTGTTGTAGCGTAGTGGGTGAAGCTGCCGCCTGAGACACCAGCATCCCATATGGGCGCCGGTTTGCGTCTCGGCTGCTCTGCTTCTGATCCAGTTCCCTGCTAATGTACCTGGGAAAACAGTGTAAGATGGCTCAAGTACTTGGGCCCCTGCACACATGTGGGAGACCCGGATGAAGCTCCTGGTTCCTGGCTTCAACCCGGCCCCAGCCCTGGCCATTGTGGCCATTTGGGGAGTGAACCATGCAATGGAAGATTTCTTTGCATCTCTCCCTCTTTCTCTGTAACTCTGCCTCTCAAATAAATTTAAAAACAAAACAAAAAAAAAAGAGTTACAGGGAGAGAGAGAGAGAGAGAGAGGTCTTCCATCTTCTTGTACACTTCCCAGATGGCCACAACAACCAGGATTGGGCCAGGCCTCAGCCAAGAGCCAGGAGCTTCGTCGGGGTCTCCCATGTGGTGGTAGGTAGGGGCCATCTTGGGCTGCTTTTCTCAGGTCATTAGCAGGGAGCTGTTTCAGAAGCAGAGCAACCAGGACTAGAACCAGTGACGATATGTGATGCCCGCACCACAGGCGACGACTTAACTTGCTACTGCACAACACTGGCTCAAGAGTGCTTTTTTTAAGGAACAAAAAATGGGGTGAAAGGCACAGCAGTCATTTGGTACAGTGGTACCTGTTGCTGCCTGGGGCCCCCAGAGAGGGAGGACAGAGAGCACCCCTCATGCCTGGGTCCTGGGCAAGGCCTGAATGTCCTCTGCTGGGCAGATACCAGGGGTGGCAAGAGTGCCTGGAGCTGGTCCCAGTGTCGGGGACACAGGGGGCACGCACTGCCCCAGGTGCTGGCTGAATCTGCTCATCCCGTGAGTAAACAGCTCTCGTCATCCCTCCCCGGGGCGTTCTCTGGTCTGGTGAACTCCTGGCTGCACCAACACCCGCAGCCCCAGAGGAAACAACTGCTTCTCTCCCTGAGCTCATCCCCTGCCTGGCCCGTTTCCTGCCGCCACTCCTCATCTGGCCGACCCTGTACAGACTTTGGGAAACCCCGAGTTGTCCTGCTGGCTTGTGGTTCCGCTTTGTCTCCTGTTGAGGCTGTATCACACGCTGCCCATTTCCTGTCTGTCCTTCACTCCCAGCTGGCTACTGGACAGGTGAATGGACTGGATACTGGGCCCAGGGGGAGGTGAGGGGCGTGCCTGTGACAGCAGGACCTGACCCTACACGGGTGGGTCTACAATTTGCAGGTCCTTCCTGTGGAGGTCTTTCTGTGAAAGCAGATGCTGTCTGATACTGTTACTGACTGCATAAGGTGGCCTTGATCCTGGGACAGAGGCCTAGGCGTTTCATCTTGTGTAGTAATCACTTACAAATAGGAACACCCGCAAATGTTTACATTCCAAAGGATTACCAAAATACATTGCCAATTCCCGGTGAAGGGTCATTCTTTTCTTCCTAACTACAACCTGGTTCTAATGGTAATTATGTCAAATTAAAGGGCAAAGAACAGGCATGGTGGGATCACCCTGGAGAAAAGTGATTCCAGACACACCATCCCTGGGGTAGTACCCAGATCTGAGCCACCCCCTTTCCCACAGTCATGCACAGCTTGGGCGTCCAACAAAAAGGCTCGTATTTTATGGACTCAGAGTCTGAGTGCCCATTTGACAGAGGAGGCCCAGGCAAAAGGACATGAGGGCTTCCTCAAGCCAGACAGCGAGAAGCCCAGTGAGCGCTAGAATTCTCCACCCCTCTCCTGGGCTGGTGCCCAGGGCAACAGCCAGGAGGAGGCTGAGTGCAGCTCTGCAGACCTGCTCCCGCAGCTGTTGAAAAGCGAGGTGCAGGTCCAGGACCTCTCGGGCCTCCCTAAAATGTTCACGTGGCTTTTGCAGGGTATTATATTTTAAGTGATATTGCTATCTAAGGAGGCAGCTCTGCCAATGACTTGTTTAAACATTTATTTATTTGAAAGTCAGAGTTATACCACACACACACACACACACAGAAAGGGAGAGAGAGAGAGAGGTCTTCCATCCATTGCTTCACTACCCAATTGGCCACAACAGCCAGAGCTGTGCCAATCCGAAGCCAGGAGCCAGGAGCTTCCTCCAGGTCTCCCACATGGGAGCAGGGGCCCAAGGACTTGGGCCATCTTCCACTGCTTTCCCAGGCCACAGCAAGGAGCTGGATTGGAAGTGGAGCAGCTGGAACTGGAACTGGCGTCCATATGGGATGCCGGCACTGCAGGCAGTGGCTTTACCCACTACACCACAGTGCCAGTCCCTGCCAATGACTTATTAAACGTCTTTACTAACCACACTAATTGGTCACTAAGACTTTAATCTGTATGGGCGGGGCTTAAGTAATAAAAAGAAAGGGGAGGCTCTTTCATGGTTGAACATCTGTCACTGATCAATGTTTCCTAAGAAAACATCCCACAGTGTATGGGTTTGTTGGACACTAGGACAGCGTCACTGCGGTACTGGAAGCGCGTGCTGCTGCATTTGCAGTGTGGGCTGTTTGTGGGGTGCAGCAAGAGAAGACATGGTACGATTTCAGCTGAAATGAGCAAAGCGCATAGAGAGCTCTTAAACTTCACCACTGTGTGAGTCACACCTCAAGGTGTTTCACTTTCCCGTCTCGTGCTCTCCACCTGTGCCAAGGAGGTCATCCTGACTTTTTGAGGAACTGGTGCTTTGAACCCTGGTAGAAGCTGCATGCCCAAACTGACCAGCATCTCCTTCAACAGGTAACTCATTAACCAGAATGGAATAAATTCCCTGCATTCCAGAACCGTGTGGAAATTCTTTTTTTATGTGTTTGTTACACCACTTGAAGCCCTGGACTGTGCGAGGGGCTCCCGCTTGGACAAGGCTGCAGGGTGGAATTCGCCTGCAGCACGCACCTGCCCACGTGTGAAGTGGACAAACACCACTCAGCTGTCTTGTCTTACATGGAAGCCCTGATATGCTCATTCAAAATGCAAAAAGTACCTAGAACATAAAACGCAGTCCGTGTCCCCAGGATCTCGTGGAAGTCTCAGGATCTTTTCCCGGATGTGGCAAGTGCTTCTGAATCTGATTGTGTGGTCTGCTGTCAGCAGCCGGCCCTCCCTTTGCTGGTGCAGTTACCTCTTGGCACCCTCCCAAGGCACGTCAGAGGTTGGAAGTAGCTGAAGACCTTGCTGGATTTTCCACAAGGAGAAACTGTGAATGCTTTCCCTCTCATCTACTTCTTTTTTTAAAAAGACTTATTTATTTATTTGAAACTCAGAGTTGCACAGAGAAAGGAGAGGCAGAGAAAGAGAGAGGTCTTTCACTTGCTGGTTCACTTCCCAACTGGCCACAAATGAGCTGATCCGAAGCCAGGAGCCAGGAGCCAGAAGCTTCCTCTGGGTTTTCCCATGTGGGTGCAGGGGCCTATGCATCTGGGCCATCTTCTACTGCTTTTCCAGGCCATAGCAGAGAGCTGGATCGGAAGTGGAGTAGCTGGGACTCGAACCGGTATCCATATGGGGATGTCGGCACTGCTGGTGGCGGCTTTACCTGCTACACCACAATGCTGCCACCCCCCTTTAAAAAAAGAAAGAAAGAAAGAAAGAAAGGAAGGAAGGAAGGAAGGAAGGAAGGAAGGAAGGAAGGAAGGAAGGAAGAAAGAAAGAAAGAAAGAAAGAAAGAAAGAAAGAAAGAAAGAAAGAAAGAAAGAAAGAAAAGAAAGAAAGAAACAGAGAGGCAGAGGCAGAGAGGTCTTTCATCCGTGGGTTCACTCCCCATCTGGTTGCAACGGCAGGAGCTGCGCCGATCCGAAGCCAGGAGCCAGGAGCTTCTTCCAGGTCTCCTCTCATCTATTTTAACACGGTGTCTTGGTGGGCCAGTTTATGGCTGTGTACAAGACAATGTCTCTGATTTATCACGTTCTGCCTGGGTGCCGTGTGCTGGCCTGTGCTTGAGCCCAGGCAACTCGGGCATTGAAGGACACTCACGTCCTCTGGCCTTAAGCACTGGCTGCAGCAATGATCCCAAAGCCAGGCATGAAGAATTCTTTCAGTCCAGAGTGAGGCACGTCAATTTCTTCCTCTTAGACCTGTAGAGAAAGGTTCCTGGGAGAGGCTGCTCAGTTGTGCAGCTGTGAAACCAACCGTCACACACAGAAGACAGGGGACAAGCTGATTCCTGTGCTGCCACTGCGCAAGGCAGACAGGGGCTTGGATTCAGGCAGTGACCAGCCTGACACCTGCTCCTTTCCCCAGACACGCGTCCATCCTCAGCATGCACTCCCGTGGCTGTTCCAGAGTGTCCCACTGAAACCCTGGGTGATGCGCTGCCCAGCCAGCAACAAACGGAAGCTCCTGTGATCCGTGAGAGGGTCATGACCCAATCTCCCAGTCCCCTCTGCGCCCATTCCTGCTCTCTTCTTCCCTTGATACAAGTCCCTCAGTGCAGCACCCTAAAATCCTGTAACTCCGAGTAGTCAGGGAACCCTAGCGTTCTGGGTCCTCTTCTCCTTCCCTTACACGCGGTCACAGAATCCAAGCCAAGCTCCCAGGCAGTCTTTCTGGGCCCTGCTCACTTGCGGTTCAGTGTGGAAAGCTGAGCTCTTCCCTCCCCGACTGGTCACAAAGCCTCTGTCTCTGCCCTCAGAAGCATCGGTTCTTGGCCACCCGGTCCCCGGGAGAGACCCTGCTCTCCACGGCAAGCATCAGGCCTGCTGGCTCCTCTGGCCTGTGAAGGGCACAACTCGCCGGTTCCCACCTGCAGCCTGGCATCACTCTCTGGGGCCTGTGGTCCATTCTCTGCTCAGTGCTCCCACGGTTGTCTCTTGCTTAGGCAGCCTCCTTGAATGAACCCTGGTGATCTTCCCTGTCCGGCTCCCTCCTGCAGGCCTGGGCCTCCCTCCAGGGGCTGCTCTCTCGTTGAACTTCCCGCCTGGGTGGAGAGACCTGCCGTATTTTCTGTCTTCTGCACCAGATTGTGATGTAAGGACAGGAGTTTTGCATTTAACTTCTGTGTCCTCACCCACTTTCTGTGCCCTACGTTTCCTGAGTGACGTGTGTCTGCAGAGAGGGGACACTGTGTGAATTCTGCTCTCTCGTGGGCTGATTATTTAACGCCTGCTCTGGAACCATCTGTGAGGCAGGGACCAAGCTGTGAACCTCTCCTCTGCAGCTGCGTTTGGCACATATCAAGTACCTTGAAATACCCATTGAAGAATCATATAATTGAACAATTTCGATGCTTCTTCCACAAAGAAGCTCACCCCTCACCCTCACCCCATCTCACAGAGGTACAAGGTTCCGACTGAAGCCTTTGCCATGGCAAGGCAGGAGGAACTCAGACTGTCCACCCCAATTCACCTGCATGGATTCCATCCAAGCTCCCTGCGGAAGATGCGATTTCAGAAGACACACACTCCCCATGGAGTTCAGAGGTCCTGACAAGTACCTGAGAAGCAGTGCTCCACTCAAAATTTTAAACTCTTAATTTTTACAACAATAATTCATGTTCCTTATCGAAATTCAGAAAACACTGTAACCAAAACCGCTGATGCTTCGAGCAGTGAGGTGCTGTTGGTGCCTTCCTCTGCTTGTTTGTGTGTCTGTACTCAGGGCAGAACTGCCTGGCTGCCTGTAGAACGCCTGCGTGCCCTTCCTTCCAGGCACAGGGTAAGGCCTAACTCTCCAGTCTCCTCACAGGTAGGTGTGACCCTAACACTGTGTTCTGTCCAGTGTTTGAGGTGTGGAAGTGTCATCTGGAACATCTGAACCCTCTTTAAAAGGGAAATCTGTCTCCCTGTGTCCCCCTGCTTTTCTTTTTGTACACTGCCTGGAATACACATGCGATGGCTGCCTTCTAGGAGCTGACTTGTTAAATGCAGGATGGGAGGAATGTTCCACCAAGCTGAGAGACAGAGGGATCTAGTTGTGCAAAGACTTTTCTGGGGCCTGGCGCTGCGGCACAGCTGGTGGAGCTGCTGCCTCCCATGCCAGCATCCCATGTGGGCGCCGGTTCGAGTCCCGGCTGCTCCACTTCTGATCCAGCTCCCTGCTATGGCCTGGGAAAGCAGTAGAAGATCCAAGTCCTTGGGCCCCTGCAGCTGCATGGGAGACCTGGAGGAAGCTCCTTGCTCCTGGCTTCGGATCAGCACAGCCCTGCAATGCGGCTGACTGGGGAGTGAACCAGTAGATGGAAGACCTCTCTCTCTCTCTCTGTGTCTCTCCTTCTCTCTGTGTGTGTAACTCTGACTTTCAAAAAAAAAGTAAATCTTTAAAAAAAGACTTTTTTGGAGGCTTTGTACAAGTCTTCATGAAAGACAATAAGTTCTCCATAAGCATCGCAGCTCAGATCTCTCTTCAAGCAACTCAGCCCAATCCTGGTCAATGTGTGCGTATATAGGGGTGTGTGTGTGTGTGTGTGTGCGTGTGTGCGTGTTTTACATGCCTTTAATTATAATTCGATCTTCACAACTCCAAGATGAGTGTTATTGTTAGCTTTGGTTTCCAGTATATGTGTGGAAGGGTACTTTTTTTGGCGCATAAAGGAATTACTCTGTAAACTTTATTTGGTCACCTGCTTTCCTCTGTAGCATACTTACCTGGTGGAAGTCTCCAGCAGCTCGTGTGTAGCAGTATCACAACTCATAACAAATGCCCTGGGGAGGAACAGCGTCCGGGTCTGTAACCCTTTCTCTGAACCCGTATGGGCACAGAGAAAGCACCAGTTTAATGCACTATTAAGTTGCTGTCCCAGGCACCCCTCTTGATGTGACTCTGATGGCTTGCCTCGGCAGTAGGGGGTGTTAAGGGGTGGGAGGCACAGGCTCTTCTCCCTCCCTGGTGCTGTTCTTTGGGTCTGCGCTCCTGCCCAGCAGAGTAAGGGAAACCTGCTGGTGCTGACCACTTGCTCAGCCATCAGAGCACATCTCCTGCCTGGCCCTTGTCCTGTGGGCAGCAGCACAACCTTTCCTGGAGGAAAAGAGGCCGAGCGAGCTCAAGAGAGAGACGCCACAAGGGCAAACATGAGCAGTAACTGATGGAGACGGAGTGGAGGAACCGGGCGGTGTGGAGCCCCAGCTGTGCCCTCAGCCAGGGAGCCCAACGTGGGTGTCTGTGTGTCTGGTCACTGGGCACAGGTGTTGTTGGAAGACGGGGAAGACAACTTGGAAGACATGAGTTTGGAAGGGTTTGGAGTGGAGGCCGGGGATTGGGTGATACACCTGGAGGGTAGGGGGCAGAGCCAGAGGCCTCCCTGGGAACAAGTGAAGCACAGATGTAGGAGAGGAGAGGCCCACGTGAGATGGGGTCAGTAGGTGTGGGCAGTGGGGGCCTCTGCTCGTGAGAGTCATCCCTCAAGTGTATTGAAGGCTTCTCCGTGCCGCTGGCCTCATCTGCTTGTGCCGCTCTAGTGGACACTGCAGCCTGGGTCATTAAGAAACAGTAGGCCAAGACCCAGGCGGCAGCACTTGGCCAGGGCCGCCTTGCTGTGCTGCATGCAGCCGGGCAGAGGCATCACATGGTGAATAGGCGGAGGGAAGGTAACAGAGACAAAGCGGGTCGGGATTCATCCCATTAATGACATCCATTCATTTACTCTGCCCCCCTGGCCTAATCATGTCTCATTTGGCCTCACCTCCCCAGACTGCTGCACTGGGGGTTAAGTCTCTCACACATGCTTCTGTCTGTGAGGACCACATTCAACCCCAGCAGCTAGTCACCATGGGCTGCAGAGGTGGGACTGACCTGGCCAGCTCTCCTGCAATGTTCAGGACATGAGCAGGGAGATCTTTCCTGAGAGAGTAGTCTGCAGTGAAGAGAGAAGGCTGGGATAAGGAGGGATGCATCTGAGAGGTGGGGGAGGGTCTTGTGCATTCTATCACAACAAAAGCAGACGCTGGACCACAGGGCTGCTGCAGGGCCCAGTGGCAGAAGCAAACCCTGCACACTCAAGCCCCGGAGCCGGAGTGCTAACCTGGTCCTCTGTCTTCTACCAACCACCTATCCAGGGATAGCCCTTCTTCCCTGGAACACTATCTTCCTGGAACTCCTTCCGATCACTTCCACCTGGACCAGCTGGAGCTCTGGCCATCCCTGCCCTGCTCCAGAGTGGGCGCCCAGTGGTCACTGTCTTCCTCCTGAGCTGGAGACCGCCTCCCAAACTGCCTGCCCACTCTCTTAGGTTCTGCTTCCTTCCAGGTTCCGTCCTGGGGGAGTGTGTCCCCAGGAGCTCCCTCAGCCTGGGATTCTGCCTGCCAAGGCCTGTGCTTGCTCTGTTGGCTCTCCGTGGGGTGAGGGTGCTCTTGTAAGCGCAGGACTTGTCTCCTCCTCATTTCCAAACTGCTTTTTCCATAATCTCTAGGAAATTTTTTTTTAACTGCCTCCACCATCCCTCTGGAATGCTTAGGGGGTTCCCTCTCTCTCCCCCTTTTTAAAAAAGATTTATTTATTTATTTGAGAGGTAGAGCTACAGAGAGAGGGAGAGACAGAGAGAGAGGTCTTCCATCCACTAGTTCACACCTCAGGTGGCCACAACATCCAGAGCTGAGCCAATCCAAAGCCAGGCGCCAGGAGCCAGGAGCTTCTTCCAGGTCTCCCACATGGATACAGGGGCCCAAGAACTTGGGCCATCTTCCACTGCTTT
This sequence comes from Oryctolagus cuniculus, assembly GCF_964237555.1. Classification (NCBI taxonomy): domain Eukaryota; kingdom Metazoa; phylum Chordata; class Mammalia; order Lagomorpha; family Leporidae; genus Oryctolagus; species Oryctolagus cuniculus. The sequence goes on along the minus strand of NC_091441.1, from coordinate 86,496 downwards.
CCCAGGGCACAGCAGAGAGCTGGATGGGAAGTGGAGCAGCCTGGACACAAAGCCGGTGCCCATACAGGATGACAGCGCCACAAGCAGTGGCTTCACCCACTACACCACAATGCTGGCCTCTCTTTCTCATATTTTCTATGTGTGTTCTTGCTGACTTCTATATGATTTCTGTTGGTTTTTTCATTTGCTTTCAGTTGTTTAACCTTTCTATTGAGGTTTTTATCTTCAGTAATTTTTCATTTTTGAATTTGTATTTGATATATTTGATTCATAAAATTTATTCTCTCCCCATTCTGTACTGTTCACGCCTTATACATAATTTTTGAACATAGTCATTTCTTTCTAAGTAAATGTTAAATTGTGGTAAGATATACAGAACATGAAATCTGCCTTTCTAAGCATCGTAAACACACAGTTCACTGGTTAGGGCACTTGCAGTGCCCTGTAGCTTCCTCACCATCCATCTCCAGAACTCTGTTGCCCCCCCTCCCCCTTCTGCTTCCGTCTCTGAATCTGACCACACCAGGAACCTCAGGTGGGCTCATACAAATGTCTTCCTTTTTTAAAATCTTTATTTATTTATTTGAAAGTCAGAGTTACACAGATAGAGAAGCGGCGGGGGGGGGGGGGGGGACAGGTCTTCCATCTGCTGGTTCACTTCCCAATTGGCCACAATGGCCGGAGCTGCGCCGATCCTAAGCCAGGAGCCAGGAGCTTCTTCAGGGTATCTCACGTGGGTTCAGGGCCCCAAGGACTTGGGCCATCTTCTACTACTTTCCCAGGCCATTGCAGAGAGCTGGATCAGAAGTGGAGCAGCTGAGACTCAGGCTCCCACATGGATGCCGGCACTGCAGGCGGCGGCTTTACCCACTATGCCACAGTGCCAGCCCAGATGTTTTCCTTTTGTGTCTGACGAACTTCACTTGGCAAAATGTTTTCAAAGTTCATTGGTGTTTTGGCATGTGTCAAAATTAAATTCCTTTTGAAGGCCAAAGGACATTTTTTTCAGCTTAATTGAAGTATAATTGACATGCCATAAAATTCACCCACCAAAATGTAAATTTTTATGATTTTTAGTAAATTTCCACACTGTGCCACTATCACCACAATCCAGATTTAGAACTCCTTCTTCATTCCAAACCGGCTGCCATCCACGTACAGGCCTTCCTCACTCATGCCCCGGGCCCAGGCTCCCACTGACCTGCTTCCTGTCTCTAGACTGGAGAGACAGAGAGAGGTCTTCCATCCTCTTCCATCCAGACATGCTACTCTCTGGGGTCACCTTCCCAAGTTGTGATCTCTTGTGTATGCCTGCTTTCACTCAACACAATGCTTCTGAGAGTTACCTAGGTTTCTTTGGAGGGGACCAAGCAGGCATCCCCTTTCTCAGCTGAGCAAATGGACCCTGTGTTGGGACCCAGGACCAATCACTCTGACTGAGGTGCAGGGCAGAAATACAGTGAAGTCCCAAACCAAGGACTGGGCTCTTATGTCCTGGATTGTTAATCTCAAAGCCATAAAAAGAGTAAAAGTTAGGCCTTCTTTTTTGTTTTGTTTTGTTTTGACAGGCCGAGTTAGACAGTGAGAGAGAGACAGAGAGAAAGGTCTTCCTTCCATTGGTTCATCAGAAGCCAAGAGCCAGGTGCTTCCTCCTGGTCTCCCATGCGGGTGCAGGGCCCAAGCACTTGGGCCATCCTCCACTGCCTTCCTGGGCCACAGCAGAGAGCTGGACTGGAAGAGGAGCAACTGGGACAGAATCCAGTGCCCCAACTGGGACTAGAACCTGGGGTGCTGTGGGGAGCAACTCGGACTAGACTGTTACTGGAATTAAGACTTATTCTATGCATCTGCTCTCCCACAATATGGCGCTGAGAAAGGAGTAACAACTTCTACGCAGCTGCCTCTCACCAACTTGAGTGATGACCTGCAGGAGCTGATCCTGCTCCTGATTGGAGGAGAGCAGTGTACTCGGCGTGTGGGTAGCAGAGTTGGGATTGGTGGAAGAGGACTATAAAGGAGGAGAGAGACAACATGCACCAGGGACATCTGAGGAACATCTGAGCAGCCCACGAGAGAGCCGGCCGGCGGTGTGCCGCTCCCCTGCGGAAGTGGGGAATGTGGCAGGGGGAACCGCCCTTCCACGGAGGTGGAAGGGTCAGTAGCCAACCCGGGAAGAACCAGCAGCAAACCCGGGGAGGGCTGAGCAGACAAAAGAACAGCGCAGGGTCCTGTGTCGTTCCTCCACGAAGAGGGGGAGCGACAGGGTGCCAGTGCCGCAGGCGGAGGATTAGCCAAGTGAGCTGTGGCACCTGCCAAAAGTTAGACCTTCTGCAGGGAGAGAAGTGCCCTGTTGGTTCTCCTAGACGGCGAGCGTCTCAGGACTCTCCATGTCTGTGCATCATAGCAGGTGCTTTAGTGCTCACTAGGTGCTGACGCCAACTGAGATTCACTCAAGTTTCTGATTTCAGTGTCCAGCTGTCTTCTCCCCAGATGGTTAGACGGGGAGTGGACGAGTGCCCAGGTAGCATAGGCTGTCAGGAAATGCCATGCCCCCTGTCTGTGCTGGGCACTGTCTTATTAAAATAAGTTGAAAATCATTGTCTAGGGGCTGGCGCCGTGGCTCACTAGGTTAATCCTCCGTCTGTGGTGCCAGCATCCCATATGGGCACCAGTTTTAGTCCCGGTTGCTCCGCTTCTAGTCCAGCTCTCTGCTGTGGCCCGGGAGTGCAGTGGAGGATGGCCCAAGTGCTTGGGCCCTGCACCCCATGGGAGACCAGGAGGAAGCTCCTGGCTCCTGGCTTTGGATTGGCGTAGCTCCGGCCGTAGCAGCCATTTGGGAAGTGAACCAACAGAAGGAAGACCTTTCTGTCTCTCTCTCTCTCTCAGTCTATAACTCTACCTGTCAGATAAATAAATAAAATCTAGAAAAAAAAAGAAAGAAAATAATTGTCTAGTAGATCATTAACACAGCAATGTGAAGCCTATAATTTTTCACAGTCACAAAGCTATTTTTATCCCTAATTGTGTGCATTGTGTGCAGCTGAATTGCAGTTTTCCCTCTGAAATCTCTAAATTCCTGTGTAGCTTACCAAAACTCTTCCTACCAAATTTAATTCTTCATGTTCCTCTTGAAAATTGCCCCACACTTTTTTTTATTTTTTAAAAAACAATTTATTTATTTATTTGAAAGGCAGAGGAAGAGAGAGAGAGAGAGATTGATCTTTTCCCTGTTCAGTCTCCCGGTGGATACAATGGCCAGGACTGGGCCATGCTGAAGCCAAAGCCAGGAGCTCCATCCTGGTCTCTCATGTGGGTGCAGGGCCCGGACACTTGCACCGTCTTCCACTGCCTCCCCAGGCACATTAACAGGAAGCTGAACCAGAAGCAAAGCAGCACTGAGAAAGGGATGCTGGGTCATAAGCAGTGGCTTAACCACAATGTTGACCCTGCACACCTTCTTTATGGCTGATGTTTGTTTTCTTGTAATTCTGGGCCCGGGCTCCAGGGAGCAAATCTCTCTCTAGTTCAGAATCACCTGGAAGCCCAGAGCTCTGGGTTCTGTCTCTAGGTTCATTTGAAGCTGTATGACACAGGACCCGGCACATCTGTTTGCTGCCAGGCCTGGGAGAGAGTCCAAACAGGGAGGAGACATCTCTGCCTTCCTTTCTGGTCATTTCCTTTGTTAAGCCAAAACGTTAGTGACAGAGAAATGTTTGTAAGTAGAAGAGTTTTGCTGAACTTTTACAGATGCCAAAATAAAACCACCCTCCTGGGACACGTTCTCTAGCCCCCAGCATGTCCCGAGTGTAGTTGGGAAGCGTCCACCAACTCCACAACTCAAGATGTTTGTGATGGAAGTGTGGGGAGAAGGCAGGTGCTATTCTTTGCACCCACACTGGCCACCCACGACAGGGGCAGGACATGTTACCGGTGAATGGCAGGGTTCTTGTCTTCGCACAAGAAAGAATTCAGGCGTGAGACAGAGTAGTGGAAAGTAAAGTAACAAAGTTTATTAGGGAAGGGACATCCATAAGAACAGATGGGCACCTCTCCAGACAGGACCTGAGAGAGAGTGCCCAGTCGCTCAGACTGGGGGGAGGAGCGAGGTTGCATGGTTGAGTGGAGAGAGTACACCTGGGCAGGCAGGCAGATGACTCAGCATAGAGGCAGAGGGCTGAGCGTGCAGTCCAGTTGAGACTGGGGGTTTTTAAAGGAGATGGGTCTTTGTCTTCACCATCTCCTCCTGAAACAAAGGATTTTTTGAATGTAAATATTAAGAAGCTCCTATCTGAGTTTTCCCCTGAAGATATCAGACAGGAGGAAGCCTAGCTGGCACAGTCCTTGTCGCTCCCCCTCTTCATGGAGGAACGACACTAAACCCTGCCTAGGCTTCATATCCGAGTCACAGCACCATTATGTCACTCCCCGTCTTCGTGGAGGAACGACACAGGACCCTGCGTTGTTCTTTCGTCTGCTCGGCCCTCCCCGGGTTTGCTGCTGGTTCTTCCCGGGTTGGCTACCATCCCTTCCACCTCCGTGGAAGGGCGGTTCCCCCTGCCACTTTCCCCACTTCCGCAGGGGAGCGGCACACTGCCGGCCGGCTCTCTCGGGGGCTGCACAGGTGTTCCTTCAGATAGATGTTCCCCTTAGATGTTCCTGGTGCATGTTGTCTCTCTCCTCCTTTATAGTCCTCTTCCACCAATCCCAACTCTGCTACCCACACGTCGAGTACGCTGCTCTCCTCCAATCAGGAGCAGGTCCTGCTGTTTATTGGTTGAACTGGAGGCAGCTGTGCAGAAGCTGTTTCTCCCTTCTCAGCGCCATATTGTGGGAGAGCAGATGCATAGAATAAGTCTTAATTCCAGTAACTTAGTCTAGTCCGAGTTGCTCCCCACAGTCCTGAGTTTAGAGGAAGGGTGAGCAAGACCCCCTGGAGAATCGGGATCCAGAGCAGGGTATTTGAAATGCAGATACTGGGCTGCATCTGGGAGATTGTGTAAGATTGTCAGGCAGAAGGGGCAGAGACCCCCACCTGGCAGGTTATCAGGTAGAAGGGGCAGGGCAGGATGCGAACTCTGGGCTGGCCCTGAAACGTTATCAGGGTGACTTTGAGATGCAGATGCAGATGCTGGACATAGATGTCCTTTCTTTAGGCTTTTGTCACACACACATAAGCTCATATCTGACTTCCTACCTAACAGACACACTGGCCACCCACGACGGGGCAGGACACACTAGCCACCCACGATGGGGCAGGACACACTGGTGGGCTACACCCTGCAGAGGAGAGGGCCACAAAAACAAGGGCTTTGCTGCTGCTGCCACTGCTGCTGCTTTTAAAGTTGCTTGAGTTTTCCATTGCTTTTTATTGAGTTTATTTATTTGAAAGGCAAAGCAAGAGCAAGAGCGTGAGTGTGAGAGAGACCTTCCATCCACTGATTCGCTCCTGAAATGCCTGCAACAGCCAGGGCTGCGCCAAGCTGAAGCCAGAAGGTGGCTTCGGGGTCGGCAGGAGCCAAGCACTGGGCTCATCGCCCGGTGCCTCCCAGGTGCGCAACAGCAGGAAGCTGGGTGAGAAGCCAGGGGCATGGAAGTGAGCTTCTCAAGTGCTGGCTTGACTCGCGGCGCCCCAGCTCCTGCCCCAGCTCCTGCCTGTTGGTGTTGCTTCTGCATACGAGTGCATTGTCGTCTTGATGGCTGAATTTCAACATACAGGAAATAAAGTGCACTATTTTTCCTTTAACTTGTTGGTTTAGCCCAAGGCTGTTAGTTTCATACAAACTCTTGTACCTTCCCTTCATTCTCCAGCCTATAGCTTATTTTAGGACATCTCAGAATTCTTCTCGTATCATTCCTTCTTTTCCACTGATACCTCTTTGAGAAAGCATTGATGATGAACACTGACATTTTACTGCGTCTTAATTGGTCTGCTTGTGTTCAGGGCACAGCCCTCATCACCAGGAGGGGTTATTTCTAGAGAGACTTGTCCCAGTGAAGAGGGAAATCTACTGGTGACAATGGTGAGCTGTCTTCTAATCCGATTGGGGGCTACACAAGGGTGGTGGGGAGGAAGAGAGAACCGGCAGCTGGTCACTGTCAAGGACCTCAGTTCTCTCAGAAGTGGCCTCTTCTGGAAAAGTATAGGTAGTTAGTTCAGTCTTTTTTGAGGAAACATAGCATTGGCTAGAATTCAGTCTACTGATTTATAGAGTCAAGAAAGTTGTAAGAATCAGAATTTGGAAATTATAACCATCAAAAGAACGCAAAGTGGAACTGAACTAACTTGTGATGTTTTCTAAACAACGAACTCAGTCCTGCTGGCTGCCATCTCAAAAGGCCTCAAGCACATTAACCTGCTCTATCCAGAGAGCCTTGTTTGAGCCAGAAAGCTCCTTTTCTGATATTTTCTACACGATTTCTGTTTTATGAGAGGTGCTAATATATACACAGCTAGATGCATGAACTGTCATACATACGCCCATTACTCTGGCTGTGTAAGTGCGAGCAAAAGTCCCTGAAGCAGTGAGGAGGTTCCTAATCTAACTGTGTGCTCATGAGAAGTCACACCCACCATGGAAGAAACGCTCTCCAAAGTAGCTGGTTCAAGTCCAGGCTGCTCCACTTCCAATCCAGCTCCTGCTAATGCGCCTGGGAAAGCAGGTGAGGATAGCCCAAGGGTACCCACATGGGAGACTCAGAAGAAGCTCCTGGCTCTGGCTTTAGCCTGGCCCAGCCCTGGCCGTTGTGGCCATTTGGGAAGTGAATCAGCAGATAGAAGAACTGTCTCTCAATCTCTCTCTCCCTCTCTCTGTAACTCTGCCTTTCAAGTAAATAAAATAAAATTTTTAAAACAAAACAAAGTAAGTAGAGCCATTGTCCTGGTTTCATGGTAAACATTTGGAAGATTTTAGCCAAACAGTCTCCATTTAAAAGGGGTCATTTAAGGGTGGTGTATGTCTAAGCAGTTGACGGAGTGCATGGATCCCCTGTTGGAGTGCCTGGCTCAGTCCTGACAACTCCACTTCCAGCCAAACTTTCTGCCAGTGTGCTCCAGGGAAGCAGCAGGTGATGACTCAAGCGCTCGGCCCCTGCCACCCACATGGAAGACCTAAATGGGGTTCCTGGCTCCTGGCTTCAGCCCGGCCCAGCTCCGGCTATTGTGGGAATTTGGGGAGTGAACCAGTGGATGGAAAATCTCTGTCTCTCTGGCTTCCAAATAAAATGAAAATAAGTTTAAAAAGTAAGAATGTTTAAAAAGTTTAAAAAGTAAAAATGGGTGTTTTGAGGGCACTAGTCCAGTGCTAGCTTTCCTCTGGGTCAAACACGGGCACAGACGTGGGCAGCTGTACTGGGGGCATTGTCCTCCCTGCCATGGCCTGTCCTTCCATGGACGGTGATCTTTCCCATACAAAAAAATAAAACCTGAGGTGTAACAGCTTGTTAAAGTGTTGTCTAATTTGTAGACAAAGATCATAAGCCCTGATCAGCATTGCGGAATCTTCTCCTTAAGAGACCCATTGCATTCTTCTTTTAGCTTTTCTGCTTTAGCATGGGCCTGTTCAGTGGTATCATGGGTAAAACTGGGCGGAAAAACACAAGAGTAAACATCAAAACATGACAGGAGTTGGCTAGATGAGCTAACCCAGTAGCTGAAAACGGAATTATACCCGAAATGGCTGTCGGGTCTGATCCACACGCATTCAGGAACGCAGCTGCACCAGCGCAGGGTGCGCACGCGGGCGGCACGGGAGTGCGTCGCAGCTTTTCATCAACGCAGCAAACACCTGAGGTGACCGACTGCGGCTCACAGTTGCGGAGGTTCAACATCTGAGATTAGGGCAGAGAGGCAGGCCTGCTCAGGTTTTTATGAAAGCCTTCCCACAACAGCTGCCCCTTGAGCACAGCCCCTGTGACTGGAGGGCCTCCCCCTACGCCCACCTCCCAGACACTGTCACTTGGTTCAGTTTACAGACTCGATACCATTCACTGATGACTTTGGTGTTTAAACATCTACATGAGTCAGAGACAAATCGTATTCAAACTATAGCAGGTGGCACCTCCAACATTTTGTTAAGTTTCCAGCAGTTGCTAGAGAATGTGAGGTTATGACTAAGAAAGCTCTCTATGCCTGGGCGAAGGTGACAAGTGTAACAATTACAAATAAAACATTCTTATTATTTTATTATTATTTTAGTAACTAGCAAAGTAATGGCTTAAAATAGACTATCTGAACACAAGGAAGCTGACCAGCTAGTATAGTATATAATTACTATACTTGCTGGCCAGCTAGTATAGTAATAGCCAAAATTCACAGTATTCTTAAGAACAAAATTACTATAGCAACTATAAAATCAGCATACGGAAGTGCACCAAGATCAATAGATTAAGGTTGACACAGGGATGGCCCAGAGTTTCAGGCAGAAGTAGTTAACCTTCAGCTCTCAGCCACTTCTCTTTCTGGCCAGTTTGAGTTTGAGTTCATTTGTCTCTGGGCTGGCAAATGTGGATCCAGGAGTCAAGTCTTCCAAGTTTGGCTGTGTAGGGATTCACAAGAAGCCCCTGGAAAGGGCCTTTTCAGTGGGTCATTAGGAATTTCTATGAAGATGTACTTTTTTTTCTTTTTAAAAGATTTGTTTATTTATTTGCCAGGCAGAGGGACTGAGAGAGAGAAAAAGAAAAAAGAGATCTTCTAGCCACTGGTTCACTCACCAAGTTGTCTCAACAGCCAGGCCTGGGCCAGGCCAAAGCCAAGAGCCAGGAACTCCATCCTGGTCTCCCACATGGGTGGCAGGGACCCAAGCACTTGGGTCATCATCCACTGCCTTCTCAGGTGCACTAGTAGGAAGCCGGATCAAAAGTGGAGCATCCAGGACTCTAACCTGCACTCCAACACCAATGCTAACACCACAAGCAGTGGCTTGACCCACTGTGCCTTAATGCTGCCCAGAGATGTCTGGATTCTGTGAGGCAGAAGGTCATTCTCCACGTATCTGTAAAAGACGCTTTTGTGGGAGTAGTTTCCATTAATAGCCTTAGCAAGCTCTAGAGGTTATGTATGGGCCCTCCCTGTAATAGCTGAATAGGCCTCCTGATGCACTTCAAAGGGACAGAGTCTGTTGCCCAGTGTGGGTCTTAGGTGCAAGAGAACCGTAGTGAGACTGCAGATGGGCAGCCAGATGCGTGCTGACCTTTGGATGGGGCCACACTGCAATCAGCAGGTTTGGCAGCTCTATGCAAAACCCAGCTCCCTGTAATTATACAGAGGCTAGGACAGCATCCAGTTCCTTTTTTACAAGACGGCCCGACTCTTGTTAATAATAATCGTAATTCCTGATGAGCAAATGATGGAAACACCACCCGTTGGCAATTTTAAGCTCCAAATGAGACTTCTTGGAAAACCCTGGAGCACCTTCTTAGGCATCCTTAGAGCCTGATTAGCCCCCAATGAATGGAAGTTTGTTTGTTCATGACTAGGATGACCTCCTGTTGACATTTAGGTGTCAGCAGGATCCAGGTGAGCTCCCCTGGAGGAGCTGGGCTGCCCAAGGAACTTCTCCAGAATTTGGCCTCCCAACCTCATTTCGGTTGAGATCTGAAGCTCTTTTTTGTGTGCTTCTTGTCAATGTTCTCGCTTTCAGCAGACGAATTGTGTCTTTTTGCTCATAGGCTGAAGATTCTAGTTTTAATTTTTGTCTTCACCACGAGGCAGATCAAGGCGCAGGGTTCTGCAGTCTTTGGGCGAGTGCACCTCTCGATGAAGACAACTGCGCTCATGGTGACACCTACTGGCCTTTTTGAGTATTACAATAGGACTGCTTGACCAACAAACTAGGTGTCTACCAGGGTGCCAGCAAACTAACGGAAAAAGAAGTTATTTCTTTCAGCCCCTTTGAGGGAATTCTAGGCAACTAAAACCTCATGGTGGTGTTAGATCTCACATGCAGCAGCCTTTCAGGTGAGTCCAAATAACCATATCCTGTTCCAGAGGGAATAATTTTGGCTCCTCCAGAAGACACCCTATATGAGACTGCTCATCTTGCATTTTTTTAAGATTCATTTATTTATTTGAAAGGCAGAGTTACAAACAGGGACACACACACACACACACACACACACATCTTCCATCTGCTGGTTCACTCCCCAAATGGCCACCAATGGCCAGAGCTGGGCCAGGACAAAGCTGGGAGCCAGGAGCTTCTTCCCAGTCTCCCAGATGGGTGCAGGGGTCCAAGCACTTGAGCCACCCTCCACTGCTTTTCCAGGCATATTAGCAGGGAGCTGTATTGGAAGTGGAGTAGCTGAGACTGGAACCAGCTTCCATATAGGGTGCCGGTGATGCAAGCCAGGGCTCTAACCTGCTGAGCCACAGCACTGGCCCCTCATTGTGCATCTTGAAACTCCTTACCTCACATGGGGTAAGTTTCCTCCTCAAGACAAGTAAGAGAGTGACTATCAACTCACAAAAACAGCACACCTTATAAAACCAATGCAATTTCCTTAGTTTCAATCCACAAATCTTTCTAAAGTACAGTGAATAGGCCACCCTCTAAAAACAGTGCTGAAGGGCAACCCCCATTCCCCACAGAAACTCAAACCACTTTTTCTGTAACACCTATGGGTCTTCCTTACATAATGCATCTATTTTTTGTTGGTTCCTGTTTTGGTGTTATTCCTAGGAAATCATTGCCAAACCCAAGGCTAAAAAACGCATGAAAAAATGCTCAACATCACTAGTCATTAGTAAGTGGAAATTAAAACCACAAGGAGATACCACTTCACACTCATTAGAATGGTTATTGATGGGAACAAACAGGCTCTGCAAAAAGGTTAATGGAAGTTTTATTCAGGACAGACTGTGAGTGACCTAGGTCTGGGAGACACAAGTCTAATGACTGCTAAGGGATCTTGGGGAGTGTTCCAAAGTAGTCAAATTCTAGTTAGGATTTATGTATTCCATGGAAGTAAAGCTGAACTTATCATTTCACAGTGAACGTACATTGGCTTGGCCCCAAAATATGGACTTTAGGTAAATGGGATTGAATTTCTCACAAGTTGGAGATTACAATGTTTAGATTGTGATTGGTTACGCATATCTTCAGAAAAGAGGGATACTGGTTAATTTTCAGAAGGACATGTCCAGAAATAGATGATGAATGCATAGATAGAGAGCAGGAGTCCAGAATGAAAAAGACCCTGTGCGTACATCTCCCAAGTCAAACTGACCTGGTGGGCAAGATGAATAGACCTGCAGCAGGTGTTTCTGTCCAGTGCTTTGCTGGCCTTTTAGGGGCAGTTTGTACTCACGGCTAACATGAAAATAGGGAGCGAGAGCTGGTTAGTATCTGGAGAAACCAGAGCCCTGGTGCATTGCTGGTGGGAGTGTACAATAGTAGTGGCGATGGTTACACAACACTGTCAATGTATTTAATGCCACTGAACTGCATGCTTAAAATAAATAAACTGATGAATTTTATGTTGCGTGTATTTTACCTACTTGCCCCTTATCCCACCATACACACACACAAATCTCCCTCAGAACTGGTCCTGAAATAGTCCCATGTGTGGTGAAAGGAGACGGTTCTCTCCTAGAGTGAGAAGCAGCCATCTTGTTCACACTGGGACCACACCCCCAGCTTACCCATGCACACACAAGTGACCGCACCAGAGAGACTCCACTCCCACCTGGCCACCTGTGCCTCCCTCCATCACCGTGTTTCTTTACACAGCCGATCACACCCTTCCTGTCGGTAGCAGGTCTGTTTACCAGCTCTGTGGTCCTCTGTTTCCCTTGACATCATATGTAAGGGACCGTACAGTGAGGAGCCGCTTCAGACTGCTTCCTCACTCAGCACCACGCAGGCAAGGCTCACCCACGTCTTTGCGTGGATTTGCAGACATTCCCTTCTCTTCTGGATGGCTGACATGGCATCAGGTTCATTAAGATCATGCTGGTCCCTTAAAGCTTTCTGCCATTACGAGGGCAGCTGCTGCGCATATTTAAATGCTGGTCTTTTATAGATGGAATTATCAGAGCAGCTGTTTATATGCATAGGGGTGTGATTATTGGCTCTTACGGCAGGACTGTGTTTACCTTTGGAAGAAACTGCCAATCTGTCTTCCAAAGTGGCCCCCGCCAGTATCCATTCCACCAGCAACAAATGAGAATTCTTGGTGCAATTGCTATTGTAGCTTTTAAAGAAAGTTTTTAGTCATTTAAAAAAAAATTGACAGGTAGAGTTATAGACAGTGAGAGAGAGAGACAGAGAGAAAGATCTTCCTTCCGTTGGTTCACTCCCCAAATGGCTGCTATGGTTGGCGTTGCGCCGATCCGAAGCCAGGAGCCAGCTGCTTCTTCCCGGTCTCCCATGCGGGTGCAGGGCCCAAGCACTTGGGCCATGCTCCACTGCACTCCCGGGCCACAGCAGAAAGCTGGACTGGAAGAGGAGCAACCAGGACTGCCAGTGCTGCAGGCGGAGGATTAACCTAGTGAGCCACGGTGCCGGCCCCAGTTTTTAGTCATTTTAACAGATGTGTAGTGCTATCTCTCTCTCTCTCTTTTTTTTTTTTTTTTTATTAAAGATTGTATTTATTTATTTGAGAGGAAGAGTTATAGACAGTGAGGGAGAGACAAAGAGAAAGGTCTTCTGTTGGTTCACTCCTCAGTTGGCCACAATGGCCGGAGCTGCACCAATCCGAAGCCAGGAGCCAGGAGCCAGGAGCCAGGAGCTTCTTCCGGGTCTCCCATATGGGTGCGGGACCCAAGGACTTGGGCCATCTTCACTACTTTCCCAGGCCATAGCAGAGAGCTGGATTGGAAGAGGAGCAGCCGGGACTCAAACTGACCCCCACATGGGATGCCAGCACTGCAGGCAGAGGCTTACCTACTGCGCCACGGAGCCAGCTCTCTTTGTGGTTTTAATTTGCTTTCGCCTTATGATGAGTGTTGCTGAGCAGTACTTTGTGTGTTTGTCACCTGCATGTCTTCTTTGGCGAGATGTCTCTTCAGATTGCACCCTCTGTAACTGGGGTGAGTCTGCTTGATGAGGTTTAGAGGTTTAGAGCCTCTTTGTATATTTTGCAGATAGGTCCTTCTTCGGACGTGTTTTCCAAGTAATTTTTTCCCCAGTCTGTGTCCTGTTGCTCTGTTAACAGGGTCTTCCACAGAGTAAACCTTTCCATTTCAATAATGTCCATACCATCAGCTTGTTTTTCTTTCAAGGACTGGCTTTTGGCAGCATCTAAAGTCATCAGCAAAGGTAGATTCCTTTCCATAACTTACAATTTTGCACTTGAAAAATTAAGTCCATGGACTATTTTGGGTGAATTTTTTGGGTGAGATATAAAGTTTGTGTGTATGTTTCTTTTTTCTGTGTGGGTTCTACATGGTTCATTTCTCTGCATAACTGCTCTGTGGCGATTTGTAGGAAGGCTTTTCTTTCCCCACTGAGTTGTCTTTGCACCTTTTGCAAAACTGAGCAGATCTGCACAGGCCTGTTTCGAGTCCTTTGCTGTTCCATCCTCTCTTCATCTACCCAGCTCCGGCATCCCCCTCTGTTAGCGCAGTTGTACGATCAGGGCTTCCACCTGCATGTGAGTTTTTCAGCTTTGCTTGTCTTCAGTCTTTTGTCGTCTGTTCTAGGTAGAAAAATACTTGTTGGAACTTGATTGGGATTCACTGAATCCCAATTATCATCCTTACAAATAATGACTGTACCGATCCTGAACAAGGCAATTCTCTGCATTTACTTATATTTCTTCTGATTTCTCTCAGCCATGTTTCAGGTCTTTCTGAGTGCAAGTTTGCATGCGTTTTCTTAGATTTATGCTTAAGGAGTTCAGTTTTCGGAGTGTTATTGAAAAAGCTGTTTTTTTTTATTTGTAGTGCCGGTTATTCATATACTGCTGGAGACAGGAAATGAACTCACTCTATCTACTGTGTTCTTGCTATGTCAATCTCTCTTGGTCCATTTTCCTATTATAGTCTCTGAATATCTGATACAGAGTAATTTATAAAGAAATTCTTATTTTCTACAGTTCTGGAGGCTAGGAAATCTAAAGTAGAGGGCACGATGTGATAGTGACTTTGTTGCTGGTGGGGACTCCCTGCAGGATCCTGAAGCAGTGCCACAACGTGAGACCAAGCAAGTGTATCAGAGTGAACTCACTTGCAGAACCAAGTCACTCTCCATGAGGGCTGTCAACCACTTTTCAAAGGTCCCTCCTCCAAATACCATTAACGTCCGAGGGACTTAAAAAAGTTTGTGGAAGGCCGGCGCCGCGGCTCACTAGGCTAATCCTCCTTGCGGCGCCGGCACACCAGGTTCTGGTCCCGATCGGGGTGCCAGATTCTGTCCCGGTTGCCCCTCTTCCAGGCCAGCTCTCTGCTGTGGCCAGGGAGTGCAGTGGAGGATGGCCCAAGTGCTTGGGCCCTGCACCCCATGGGAGACCAGGATAAGCACCTGGCTCCTGCCTTCGGATAGGCGCGGTGCGCTGGCCACAGCGCGCTGGCCGCCGCGGCCATTGGAGGGTGAACCAACGGCAAAGGAAGACCTTTCTCTCTGTCTCTCTCTCACTGTCCACTCTGCCTGTCAAAAAAAAAAAAAAAAAAGGATAAAAAAAGTTTGTGGAAAAATTTGGTACTGAAAGATGTTTATTTTGATGCAAAAATGCGAAATATATGCATAGTTCCTTCATATTATAAATTTCTCATATCTTACTGAATACTTTTCATGTGAACAGATTTCCAAAAACAATTTTTTAAAGATTCATTTATTTATTTGAAAGGCAGAGTTACAGAGGGAGACAGAGAGGGATCTTGCATCCACTGGTTCGCTCCCCAGATCACCACAACAGCTGGGCTGAAGCCAAGAGCCAGGTGCTTTCCCAGGAGCACCAGCGGGGAGCTGGATTGGAGGCAGGGCAGCCGGGACTTGAACCAGCGCTCATATGGGATATCGGGGTCACAGGCAGCTGCTCAACCCGCTGTGCCACATGCCCAGCCCATGATTTCAGAACTCTTCAAAATAAACATCCTTTAATTTCCTTTTCCTCTATGATTTTGGCGATCAGGTTTCCAGCACAGGAATTCTGAAGGGCAGACATTCAAATCCTGGCAGCATCCGTTCCCGAGGAGGCCGGGGCTGGGCGTTCAGTGTGAATGTCCAGTCTCTGGACCGAGGTTCCGGAAGGCCGGGCGGGGTCCCGGCGGGCGCCTGCGCCGCGCGCTCTGGCCAGCAGGGGGCGCGGAGACCCCGTTTCTCCGGGGCTCGCAGGGCGGAGCCTCCTCTTCCTCCTGCTCCTCCTCCTCCACCTCCTCTTCCTCCTGCTCCTCCTCCGCCTCCTCCTCCTGCTCCGCCTCCTCCTGCTCCCCCCCTTCCTCCTCCTCCTCCTCCTCCTCCGCCTCCTCCTCCTGCTCCTCCTCCGCCTCCTCCTCCTGCTCCGCCTCCTCCTCCTCCTCCTGCTCCGCCTCCTCCTGCTCCCCCCTCCTCCTCCTCCTCCTGCTCCGCCTCCTCCTCCTGCTCCCCCTCCTCCTCCTCCTGCTCCGCCTCCTCCCCTCCTCCTCCTCCTGCTCCTGCTCCGCCTCCTCCTCCTCCTGCTCCCCCTCCTCCTCCTGCTCCTCCTGCTCCGCCTCCTCCTCCGCCTCCTCCTCCTGCTCCTCCTCCGCCTCCTCCTCCTCCTGCTCCGCCTCCTCCTGCTCCCCCTCCTCCTCCTGCTCCCCCTCCTCCTCCTGCTCCCCCTCCGCCGCCTCCTCCTCCTGCTCCTCCTCCTCCTGCTCTGCCTCCTCCACCTTTTCCTCCTCCTGCTCCCCCCCTCCTCCTCCTGCTCCCCCCTCCTCCCCTCCTCCTCCTCCTGCTCCTGCTCCGCCTCCTCCTCCTCCTGCTCCCCCTCCTCCTCCTGCTCCTCCTGCTCCCCCTCCTCCTCCTGCTCCCCCCTCCTCCTCCTGCTCCTGCTCCTGCTCCCCCTCCGCCGCAGCCTCCTCCTCCTCCTGCTCCGCCTCCTCCTCCTCTTGCTCCTCCCCCTCCTCCTGCTCCGCCTCCTCCTGCTCCCCCCCTCCCCCTCCTGCTCCGCCTCCCCCTCCGCCTCCCCCTCCGCCTCCCCCTCCTGCTCCGCCGCCGCCGCCGCCGCCTCGCCTCCGCCTCAGACGCGGCCGGACGGACGCCGGGCAGCCACGTCCGCGCGGAGGAGCGGGCGGCTTTCTCCTCAGGACCCCTCGGGAGGCCGCGCGCGGCCGCGGAGCCGCAGGTGAGGGCGGGGCGGCGCCTGCGGGGCGAGCCGAGGCGTTTTGTTCAGGGCCGGGTGTCCGGGCGAGCGGCCGAGTTCCTGCGCTGCGAGGGCGGCGTCAGGGCCCTCGGCGCGGACGCGGGGGCCGGGGACGGGCTTCGCCCCGGCTTCTCGCTGGTTCGTCTGTCCCCGTTTTCCTGGCTTTAGAGACCGTTCTGTTCATGTGCGTTTGCGCCAGGGAACCGCCCCTCCCCGTTAGGACTCCCGTCTGATGACGTTTAATCTCTCCTCTCGTCCGCGTTTCCTGCAGAATTCTTCTTCTTTGAGAGGCAGAGAACGGGTAGGAAAAAGACAAAGGCGGGCAGACGGCGCTCGCGTCTCCGGGTCGCTCCCCGCAGCACACAATGGCCAGAGCCGCGCCAGGCCCAGGCGCGCAGCCAGCAGCTCCATCCGGGTCTCCCACGCGCGTGGCAGGGACCCAGGCGCTCGCGCCGTCACCTGCCGCCTCCAGGGTGCGTGAGCAGGAGGCTGGACCTGGGAGCAGAGCCAGGACTGCAGCCGGCGCTGCCTGTGGTACCTAGCCGCGAGGCGGGGCCAGCCCCCCACAGTGCGCAGTCCCTGCGCCTCCGCTGTTTTACAGTCGATGGTGTGTAGACGTTTCTTGGATAGTTTTGGTTGAGAGACTTGTTCTATGTGGTAACTTCTCATGACAATCTCAAATTATTTTAAATTAATTTCTGTTTAGTAAAATGTCTTAGGACCAAACTGCATTGTGAAACAACTGTATGTTTATGCGCGCGTGCGCACACACTTTCAATTTTGGATGAGATCCGTTCTAAGCTAAGTTTGTGAATCCGTTTTGGAAGACAGAAATAGGATGGTGATTTTTCTCATGCTGATTATTGCTTATTGCCATTTAAGATGAGATTTTCTGCAGCACTTAAATCATCAGATTGTGTAAGCAAGTCAGTGACTACTTTTTGTAAATTGGGTATATTTGAAATACATTTTCTCCTGTTAAAAGGACAACATTTGAAAGTAGGAAAAAAAAACCATAAAATAGTGCTGTAGCCTCCCTTTCCTAGGTGAGCTTAACATGACTAGAATCTCTTAATTTTTTTTTTTTTTTGACAGGCAGAGTGGACAGTGAGAGAGAGACAGAGAGAAAGGTCCTCCCTGGCCGCTGGTTCACCCTCCAATGGCCTCTGCGGCTGGCGCACCGCGCTGATCTGATGGCAGGAGCCAGGTACTTATCCTGGTCTCCCATGGGGTGCAGGGCCCAAGCACTTGGGCCATCCTCCACTGCACTCCCGGGCTACAGCAGAGAGCTGGCCTGGAAGAGGGGCAACTGGGACAGAATCCGGCGCCCCGACCGGGACTAGAACCTGGTGTGCCGGCACCGCAAGGTGGAGGACTAGCCTAGTGAGCCGCGGCGCCGGCCATGAATCCATTATAGAGGATAGAAACAGGATGATGATATTTTCTCATGCCAGTAATTGATATTGCATGATACCTAACACCATTTAAGATGAGATTTCTGTAGCACTTAAATCAGCATGTGTAAGAGCAAGTCAGTGACTGCTTTTTGTAAATTAAATGTTTACTTAAAATGTTTTGTCCTGTTAAAAAGACAACAATTGAAGGTACTTTAGTCTACTTCCTAGGTGTAATTAACATGACTATAATCTCCTTGATATAATTTTAAATATTTCTGTATGTGTATATGTTTTTGAAAGGCAGAGTCAGATACACACACACACACACACACAGAGAAATCTTCCATTTGCTGGTTCTCCCTATATCTGCACGATGGCAGAGCTGAGCCAAGCAGAGGCCAGGAGTCTGGAACTCAGCCAGGTCTTCCACTAGAGAGACAGGGATCCAAGGCTTCGCATCAGCAGGAAGCTGAATTTGGAATCAGCCAGGACTCAAACCTGGGCACGCCAGTACCTGATAAGGGCATCCCAACTGCCGGCTTAACTACCACGCCAAATGCCTGCTTCTTCAGAGTTTCTAATAGTATATACTTCTGCTATTTTTTCCAACAATATTTTGTTCTTTTTTTAGATTTATTTATTTATTTGAAAGGCAGAGTTACAGAGAGGGACTGAGACTTGAGCCATCTTCTGCTGCTTTCCCAGGTGCATTAACAGGGAGCTGGACTGGAAGTGAAGCAGCTGGGACTCAAACTGGTGCCCATACTGGATGCTGGTATTGCAAGTGACTTAGCCTGCTGTGCCATAGCACCAGCCCCCTCCCCCCATCAACACTTTAAAAATGATTCTTATCTTGGTTTTGGTTGAGAGAATTGTTATATTTGGTAATTTCTCATTGCAATCTTAAATTATTTTAAATTAATTCTTAGTTAAGATGTCTTATGTAGACATAATCACTGTTTAAAGTTTATATACACTCACCCCAGGTCTTCTTTCAAATTTGAATGAGATTGTTCCAAGCAAAATTTGTGAATCCATTTCAGAAGATAGAAACAAGATGGTGATATTTTCTCATGCCAATTATTGATATTGCCTGATGCCTGACATCTTTAAAAGATTATTTATTTACTTATTTGAAAGGCAGAATGACAGATAGAAAAATGGGGGTGAAGAGGGGAGAGAGAGAGAGGAAGAAAGAAAAAGAGAAGGAAGGAAGGAAGGAGAAAGAAAGGAAGAAGGCAGGAAGGAAGGAGGGAGAATCTTTCATCTGCTGGTTTGCTTCCCAAGTGGCCACAGCTGCCAGGCCTGGGTCAGGCTGAAGCCAGGAACCAGGAACTCCATCCGGGTCTCCCAGATGTGTGGCAGGGGTCCAAGCACTTGAACCATCTTCTGCTGTCTTCCCAGATGGGCTGGCATGGAGCTGGGTTGGAAGTAGAGTAGCCAGGACTTGAACTCACACTTCAGTGTGTAATGCAGGCACTGTGAGTGGCACCTTTACTCACCGTTTCTTGATGCGGGCCCCGATACCTAACACCTAAGAAGAAATTTCTCTAGGACATAGATCATCAGAATAGTTAAGAGCAAGTCAACGACTACTTTTTGTAACTCAAATATATTTACTTAAAATACATTTTCTGCTGTTAAAAAGACAACATTTGAAGGTACTTTTCATCTCTACTTCCTAGGTGAAATCAACATGATTATAATCTTTTGATTAAAAAGACTGATGTATGTATATATTTATATATATTTGAAAGAGTCAGAGAGAGAGAAAGAAACCAAGATTATCTTTCTACTGGTTCACCTCTCAAATGCCTACAGCAGGTGGGGCTGGGCCAGGCGGAAGCCAAGAACGCCCCACATGGGTGACAGTAACCGAAGTATTTGGGCTGTCACCTGCTGCCTCCCAGGGTGTGCATCGTCAGGAAGCTGGAATCAGAAGCAGAGCCCAGACTTGAATCCAGAGATTCTAATATGGAATGCAGCCACTCCCAAGGAGCAGTTGCCCAAATTCCCACCTCTCCTTGATTTTTTTTAAGAAAATCATATTTATTTGAGAGGGAGAGAGAAAGAGAGCGAGCGAGCAAGCCAGAGCTTCCCCATCTGCTGGTTTACTCTCCAAATGCCTGCAGTGGCTGGGCTGGGCTGGGGTGGGCTGGGCTGGGGCGGGCTGGGGCTGAAGCTAGGAGGTGGGAACTCAGTTTAGGTCTCCGACATGGGTGGCAGGAACCCAATTAGTTGGCCACCACTGCTGCTTCCCAGATCTGTCGCAGAGCCAGGCACTCATATATGAGATGTGAGTGTCTCAACTGGTGTCTTAGCCACTAGGCCAAACACCTGCCACATGACTAGTTCTCATAGTAATTGAAACTTGCATCTGGTGATTTATGTATTTCTAGTTTCTTTTGGAAAGCATATTCATATACCTTCTTAAAGTGTTTGGGGTCAGTGCTGTGCCACAGTGAGTTAATTCAACACCTACAGCACCACCAGCCCATATAGGCACCAGTTTGAGTCCTGGATGTTCTACTTCCTATTCAGCTGTATGTTTAAAGCACCTAGGAAAACAGTAGAAAATGGCCCAAGTACTTGGGCATCTTCACCAACGTGGGAGACCTGGAAGAAGCTCCTGGCTCCTGTCTTTGGCCTGGCCATCGTGGCCATCTGGGGAATGAACCAGTGGATGGAAGAACTTGCTCGTTCTCTCTGCCTCTGCCTCTCTGTAACTTTGCCTTTCAAATAAATAAATAAATATTTTTTTTAAATAAAGTTTTAACACTTACCAAAAGCTTACTGTCATTCATTGAGAGCAAGGGGATAGAGCTTCTAATAACCATGCCATTTTATGTATTGTCAGGATTTTCTTAGAAATCTCTGTTATTTCCCTTTGTTCAAAAATATTTTAAGAAGCCTCAAAACTGCTTTAGATTTCAGCACTGTGTGTTTCTTTTGAGATGATGTATGTGTCCCTCAGCACTTGGTAAATGTCATTTTCTGTGGGAGGCACCCTAACTGCAGCTTATCTTCATGTCATTAGGTGCCCCTGTGTGTTCATAACATTTTTTAGGACAGAGATGACAACATCCCATGCTTGTTGAATTTACAAGAATTTTACCTTTATGAAATTCAGGAAGGTTATCATACTTGAATTAATAGAATTACATATTACATATTACATATTAAGATTAAGAGCTAAACAAAGTACAGATTTAGTTTATTTTGGGGAGGGGACATAATAGCTGTCCCCCTTTTTCTACTCTTATTATTGCTTTCCATTGTTAAATGTCTGGCCAGGAACATTTTTTTGCCAGTAATAATTAATCATTTCTTAAGCTAAAGTAATCCATGTTCTTTCTTTTCAACACTCAATAATGCTTTCTCCTACTGTTATAACAGCATAGTTACTATGTACATATTTTGTGATATAATGTGTAATTCATGCAAACATTCCAGAGTTTGTGCTTACAATAACTATTTGTGATCTTCTAAAAGGTAAATTATTTTTTCACACAAAATATAGCAACATCTAAAAATCACTTCAGGAAATGGACTCTATTCTTTTCCTTTCTTTCTTTCTTTTTTTTTTTTTTTTTTGACAGGCAGAGTTACAGTGAGAGAGAGAGAGAGACAGAGAGAAAGCTCTTCCTTTTTCCATTGGTTCACCTCCCAGGTGGCTGGCTGCTACAGCCATCACGTTGCGCAGATGGGAAGCCAGGAGCCAGGTGCTTCCTCCAGGTCTCCCATGCGGGTGCAGAGTCCAAGCACTTGGGCCATCCTCCACTGCACTCCCGGGCCACAGCAGAGAGCTGGACTGTAAGAGGAACAACTGGGACAGAATCCGGCGCCCCAACTGGGACTAGAACCTGGGGTGCTGGCGCCGCAGGCGGAGGATTAGCCTAGTGAGCTGCTGGCCTTTTGGTTTTGTTTTGTTTTGTTTTAAAGAAATGCAGGCTGTTAGATTTATTTAGAATTGAGAATAACAGGAAAGCTTGTTTGGTCAAAGATATACTTGTTTGGTTCTTAAGGAGATCTATTTTTTTTTTTTTTAAAAAGATTTATTTATTTATTTGAAGGTCAGATTTACACAGAGAGAGAAGATGAGGCAGACACATTCACTGGTTCACACCCCAGTTGGCCACAACGGCCAGAGCTTCACTGGGTCAGAGCTGCACCGATCCGAAGCCAGGAGCTAGGGCTTTTGGGTCTCCCACGCGGGTACAGGGGCCCAAGGACTTGGACCATCTTCTTCTGCTTTCCCAGGCCATAGTAGAGAACTGGATTGGAAGTGGAGCAGCTGGGACTCAAAACCAGCACCCACATGGGATGCCAGCACTGCAGGCTGCAGCTTTGCCTGCTGTACCACAGCGCCGGCCCCTGACTATTCTTTTAAACTCTTCTGTTCCGAAGAGCATTACAGTGCACTGTTGAATAATTTTGCTCACAAGTTCTGTTCACATTCTTCCTTCCTTTGAATGTTTGATTCTGTTAAATTACTGCTAAAGTATGCATGGAAACAAAATGAAAGAATGGAATGAAAGAATCCTAAAGGATTCTTTGGAGTTAAGTTATTCAGTCATTGTTAGGAAAAGAGTTGCAGACTGGTGCCTCCTCATACAGGGCACCAAAATGTTAGGAAAAGAGGCACAGAATAGAGAGGAGGCAGTGTACGAATTTACAGCCAGACCGAATTTATTCAGAGAAATTTGTAGAGGTGGGTGACCGACTGCCCGCATGCACATTAATGGAAAATGTGGCAGAAGGCCCCAACCCCCAGTGCCGGGCTTTTTTATATTTTAGGAGGGCTCTGGATGGGGTGGGGGTGGGGGCAGTTGGCAGAGAGGAATTCCTGGAACTGGTCTTTCAAGTATTCAAGCAACTGGTCTTTCAGGTGGCTGTGGTGGGTGGTATATGAAGGCAATAGGTGTGAGACCCAATTGAGAATACATTCCAATGTTTATCTGTCTTTTGGACGATGAGCAAGAATGGCATCAGTCACAGTGAGCCAATTTATTATTGGAACTTTTTTTTAACAAAGTCACTCTTGAAAATATTCAGTCATGAGTTTTAAACAGTCTCTGGCCGGCGCCGCGGCTCACTAGGCTAATCCTCTGCCTTGTGGCGCTGGCACACCAGGTTCTAGTCCCGGTCGGGGCACCGGATTCTATCCCGGTTGCCCCTCTTCCAGGCCAGCTCTCTGCTGTGGCCCGGGAGTGCAGTGGAGGATGGCCCAGGTGCTTGGGCCCTGCACCCCATGGGAGACCAGGATAAGCACCTGGCGCATGCCTTTGGATCAGCGTGATGCGCCGGCCGCAGCGCGGCAGCTGCGGCGGCCATTGGAGGGTGAACCAACGGCAACGGAAGACCTTTCTCTCTGTCTCTCTCTCTCACTGTCCACTCTGCCTGTCAAAAATAAAAAAAAAGTCTCTAAAATATACTCTAAAATAGAGCATGAACCCAGATTGTGAATCATCAAGCTGATGTTCGCTTTGAGCAGTGGTGGTCAGGTTTTTCCACTGTGAAGTTGCCTTTTCCAGTGTCCGTGTTGTGTGTTCTTTTGGAGAAAGCCAGTCTGCAGAGCTCACACTTAAAGGGTGGAGAATTGGCTCCACCTTCTTGATGGACAGATGTCTACATCAATAATTTGTGATTCTTCTGTGTAGGAGGGTTTTACTCAACTCCATTTGCTTATGCATTTACTTCTTTAAAAAAAGATTTATTTATTTATTTGAAAAGCAGAGCTGCAGAGAGGCAGAGGCAGAGAGAGTGAGAGAGAGAGAGGGAGGGAGGTCGGTCTTCCATCTGCTGGTTCACTCCCCAGGTGGCCACGACAGCCAAAGCTGAGCTGATCTGAAGACAGGAGCTTCTTCCAAGTCTCGCATATGGGTGGCAGGGACCCAAGGACCTGGGCCATCTTCTACTGCTTTCCCAGGCCATAGCAGAGAGCTGGGTTGGAAGAGGAGCTGCCGGGACTAGAACTGGCACCCACGTGGGATGCTGGCCCTGCAGTGGGTGGCTTTACCTGTCTGCCACAGCACGGGCCCCATGCATGTGCTTTCATATGCGTGGACATCCAGATCATCACCTTGGTGATTATCCAGCACCACAGCATTTCATTGCCCAGTTCCTTCCTGCTTTTGCCACTGGGACCTCATTTCATTGGATCCCGTTTTCCTGTGACTCCATTTCATTACTTTCTGGTACTTTAAGATTATACTGGGGGCCGGCGCCGTGGCTCACTTGGTTAATTCTCCGCCTGTGGCGCCAGCATCCCAAATGGGTGCTGGGTTCTAGTCCTGGGTGCCCCTCTTCCAGTCCAGCTCTCTGCTGTGGCCCGGGAAGGCAGTGGACGACGGCCCAAGTGCTTGGGCCCTGCCACCCGCATGGGAGACCAGGAAGAAGCACCTGGCTCCTGGCTTCTGATTGGCGCAGTGCCGGCTGTAGCGGCCATTTGTGGGGTGAACCAACGGAAGGAAGACCTTTCTCTGTCTCTCTCTCTCACTGTCTATAACTCTACCTATCAAATAAAAATAAAGATTATATTGGCTCATAGATTTACTGTGTTAGTCCTACTATCATTTCTAGAGATCCCTGGTGCTTTTTATATAGAATAGAACACTTACATCTGGTAGCTAATGTGCTTAGTACACCCGGGCCCTTGCAGCTGACAATGTGTATGAATCTTGTGTGTGTATCCTATTTAATCTACATACAGACTTCTCTGTGGAACCATATGTACATTCAGCTAAACATGAGTTTTTATTTATGTCTCCAAACCTGAGACTTACATTATCACTTACATTATTTTTAGTCTTCTCACTTTGCTTATCTGTAACCTCCCATGCCTGTAGTAAGAAACCAGCAGATCCTGTTATCTGCCTTTTACAAAAACTGCTGTTTGATTCCAAATACAAGTATAGTGATTTTAGGATTGTTAACTATTACCCTGGTGAGAAAGAACTTAAGTGTCCACTGTAGAAGTAGAGCTCATTTGCCTTTAGTCTGCAGATTCTATTCATTTCCAAAGGTAGCTAAGTCATCACTATTTGCCCTGCCACCTTCAATGGGGTTTTTCACACATTTGTGATGTAGTTAGATTCTTTGTCACATTATATATTCCATGCTGGAATACTCCTGCATCCTAGGTAATTTAATTTAAATAGATTATGATGTGTTCTTTGGACTATAAAATTCTACAGGCTTTGACAAATGCATAGTGGCAGATTCTGCCATCAAAGTATCACATGTAATACTTCAAACTCCCACCCCACACACCCACTGATCTACCATTTCTGTTGTTTTGCCCTTTTCAGTATCTCATTAAATGGAGTCACATAGTATGTAGCCTTTTTAGGCTGTCTTCATTCACTTAGAATGTAATATTCACCAATATCTCTGCATGGGTTGATAATCCATTCATTTCTATTGCTGAGAAATATTGCACTCGTACCCCAGTTTGGTTATGATTCTTGGGAGCAAGTTCCTTTTACTTGATTTGATTTCAGTGGTTGGGAACCTGCATATTAACTGACAAAAGATAGATGGACAACAGTGACAATAAATTGGCCTCTTGTCCCAAAAGTACCTTTGAGGAACAAAATGTGCCAAATGGTAGGATCTTTTACAAACAGGTAAAAATAGTTCACAAATAATGAATAGGACAGATAACTTTTTTTAAAAAAATATTTATTTATTTATTTGAAAGGCAGAGTCACAGAGAGATAGCTTCCAATTGCTAGTTCACTCTCCAAATGGCCACAGTGGCAAGAGCTGGGCTGGTCTGAAGCCAGGAACCAAGAGCCAGGAGCTTCATCCAGGTCTCTCACGTGGGTGTAGGGGCCCAAAGACCTGGGCCATCCTCCACTGCTTTCCCAGGCATATTAGCAGAGAGATGGATTGGAAGTGGAGCAGCTGTGACTTGAACCAGTGCCCATATGGGATGGCATCACAAGTGGTGGTTTTTACCCACTGTACCACAATATCAGCCCCTATCTGAAAACTTAGGAGTTGGTTATAGTTTTCCGTTGAAACATAACATTTCTTTCTACAGTCACACTCTGTTTAAAAAAAAGTTTACTCAATACATAATTGTATTTACATGGTACAATGTGATAGTTCAATAAATGTATATAATATCTAAATCAGGGTGGTTGGTATATCCATCACTTCAAGCATTTATCATTTCTCTGTTCAAAATCCTTTCTACTAGCTATTGAAAAATGTACAATTACGGGCCGGCGCTGTGGCATAGCGGATAAAGCTGGAGCCTGCAGTGCCGGCATCCCATATGGGCGCTTGTTTGAGTCCTGGCTGCTCCACTTCTGATCCAGCTCTCTGCTATGGCCTGGGAAAGCAGTAGAAGATGACCTGAGCCCTTGAGCCCCTACATCCGTGTGGGAGACCCAGAGGAAGCTCCTGGCTCCTGGCTTTGGATCAGTGCAGCTCTGGCCATTGTGGCCAGTTGGGGAGTGAACCAGCGGATGAAGACACTCTCTCTCTCTCTGCCTCTCCTTCTCTCTCTGTGTAACTCTGACTTTCAAAGTAAATAAATATCTTTTAAAAATATCAAAATGCTAAGCTCATCAATCTTTAAAAAACAAAATAAAAAAATGTACAATTAAATGCTGTCAATCATCACTACCCTACAGTGCTATAAACATTAGAAATTATTTCTCTTATCCAGCTGTACCTCTGTACCCAAGCCATCCTCTCTCCACTCTCCCCATCCTTGTTTTTTTCTTTTGTTAAAGATTTATTTATTTAGGCCGGCGCCGCGGCTCACTAGGCTAATCCTCCGCCTTGCGGCGCCGGCACACCGGGTTCTAGTCCCGGTTGGGGCGCCGGATTCTGTCCCGGTTGCCCCTCTTCCAGGCCAGCCCTCTGCTGTGGCCAGGGAGTGCAGTGGAGGATGGCCCAGGTGCTTGGGCCCTGCACCCCATGGGAGACCAGGAAAAGCACCTGGCTCCTGGCTCCTGCCACCGGATCAGCGCGGTGCGCCAGCCGCAGCGCGCCGGCCGCGGCGGCCATTGGAGGGTGAACCAACGGCAAAGGAAGACCTTTCTCTCTGTCTCTCTCTCTCACTGTCCACTCTGCCTGTCAAAAAAAAAAAAGAAAAAAAAAAAGATTTATTTATTTATTTGTAAGGCAGAGTTACAGAAAGGCAGAGGCAGAGAGAGAGAGAGAAGAATCCTCTGGTTCACTCCCCATGGCCGCAGTGGCCAGATCTGCACCTATCTGAAGCCAGGAGCTTCTTCTGGGTCTCCCACATTGGTATAGGGGCCCAAGGACTTGGGCCATCTTCTACTGCTTTCCCAGGCCGTAGCAGATAGCTGAATTAGAGCAGCCAGGACTTGAACCGGCGCCCATATAGGATGCTGGCATTGCAAACCAGGGCTTTAACCCATTGCACCACAGTGCTGGCCCCCCATCCTTGCTTTTTATCAAAGATAATAAACATAAGATTCTTATTTGAAAAATAACTTAGGTGAAGCAAAAATAGTAACTGACCATATTGGTCATTCTGTTTGCTGTACTTGAACTTTTGATAAAGAATCTCAAGTTGTACTTGAAAATTAAAAAAAAAATCTTTTTAAATATTTATTTATTTGAAAGGCAGAGTTACAGAGAGAGAAATCTTCCACCCACTGGTTCATTCTCCAAATGGCTGCAACAGCCAGGGCTGAGCCAGGCCGAAGCCAGGAACCAGGAGTTTCATCCTGGTCTCCCACGTGGGTGTAGGGATCAAGCACCTGGGCCATCTTCTGCTGCTTTCCCAAGTGCATTAGCAAGGAGCTGGATCAGAAGTGGAGCAGCCAGGACTCAAACTGGCACCCATAAAGGATGCCAGCACTGCAGGTGATGACTTTACCTGCTATGCCACAGCATCAGCCCCTAAAAATTTTTTTGGAAGCAGAGAGACACACAGACACAAAGATAAGATAGAGAGAGAGATTCCTTCCCCGCCCCAATCTTCTGGTTCACTGTACAAATGCTTACAATGGCTGGGGCTAGTCCACACAGAACCTAGAAGTCAGGAACTCAATCCAGGTTTCTCATATGGTGAACTTAAAAAAAAATAAATTATTTTGGGCTTTATTTTTATTTATGTATTTTAAAATATTAGGTTAACATGTAATAATTTATATTTTTACGGGTACAATATTTCAACACGTGCACAGCTTAAACAGATCATATCAGGAGAGTAATCTTTCCTTATCTTTTCTTGTGTTTGGAAGCTCCCAGCTCTTCTCTTGAGGAGCGTATAACGCCCACTTCTTGAGTGTAGACAGATTACTGTGAACTGTGACCATCCATCTGTGCTGCAGAGTGCGGGAACTTGTTACCTCCATCTGACTGCACCTTTCCAGTGTCTACTCACTGTTCTACACTACTCCACAGCACTGGCCCCCAGTGTGACATTTAGTATGTGTGTACAATGAGTGTGTTTCCAGTTTCATGTATTTGTAAATTTTTCAATATTCTTTTTTTCAAAAAGATTTATTCATTCATTCATTCATCTAAAAGAGTTACAGAGAAAGAGGGAGAGAGAGAGAACTCGATCTTCCATCTGCTGCTGCACTTTCCAGAGGGCCACAACGGCCAGGATTGGGTCAGGCCAAAGTCAAGAGCTTCTTCTGGGTCTCCCACATGGGTAGCAGGGGTCGGTGAAAGTAGACCAGCCTCTACTTCTTTCTCCAGACCATTAGCAGGGAGCTGGATCTGAAATGGAGCAGCCAGCACATGCACTGGTGCCCACTGGGATGCTGGCATTGTAGGCTGTGGCCTTACCCACTGCACCACAACACCAGCTTCTCCAGTATTCTTATTAATTTCTAGTTTTATGAATTATGGTCAGAAAAGATACACGATATGATTTAGATTTTTTGAATTGGTTGTTTTGTGGCCTCATGTATGGTCTATCCTAGGGAATCCATATGCCGATGGAGAGAATATTGGATGTACTGTAAATGTCTCGTAGGTCCATTGAGTGAGTGTGCAGTTAACTGATGTTTCTGGGTTTTTTTTTTTTTTTTTTGGTCTGGATGATCTGTCCATTGATGAAAATGTGATGTTGAAGCCCTCCAGTATTATCATATTAAAGCTCTTTCTTTAGGTTGAATTACGTTTGATTTCTTTTTTTTTTTTTTTTTTTTTTTTTTTTTTGACAGGCAGAGTGGACAGTGAGAGAGAGAGAGACAGAGAGAAAGGTCTTCCTTTGCCGTTGGTTCACCCTCCAATGGCCGCCGCGGCCGGCGCGCTGCGGCCGGCACACCGCGCTGATCCGGTGGCAGGAGCCAGGAGCCAGGTGCTTTTCCTGGTCTCCCATGGGGTGCAGGGCCCAAGCACCTGGGCCATCCTCCACTGCACTCCCTGGCCACAGCAGAGAGCTGGCCTGGAAGAGGGGCAACCGGGACAGAATCCGGCGCCCCAACCGGGACTAGAACCCGGTGTGCCGGCGCCGCAAGGCGGAGGATTAGCCTGTTGAGCCGTGGCGCCGGCACGTTTGATTTCTAAAATTAAGTGCTCTGGTATTAAGTGCACATCTGTTTGTAATTATCGTATCTTCTTATTAAATTGATCTGTTGATGATTATATAGTGAACTTGTTTCTTTTTACAGTTTTTGTCTCAAGGTCTATTTTGTCCAATATAGGCATAGCTATTCTTCTCACTTTAGTTTCTGTTTGCATAGAATATCTTTTCCACCCTTTCATTTTCAGTCTTATGTATCTTTGCTGGTGAAGTGAGTTTCTTATAGGCAGCATATTATTGGGTCTTTATTATTACTTACCTATTCATCTACTCTGTATCTTCTAATTGTGGCATTAATCCACTTACATTCAGAATTATTATTGATAGGTAATGACTTAGTCCAGTAATTTAAATTTTTTCTTCCATTTATTTTGAGTATCCTTTGTTCCTTTTCTGATGGGCTTTATACTTTCACATGTTTTATAATTTTTTTTTCTGTTTTTAGGATTCCCTTAAGAATCTTTTGTTACAAAATAATCTTGTAAGGCCAATCTCTTTTTGCTTGCCTTGAAAAGTCTTTATTTCTCCTTCATTTATGAGATAAATTTGATGGGTAAAGTATTCTTTGCAATTTTTTTTCATTCATAACATGGACTACATCATGCCATTCTTTCCTGTTCTGTAAAGTTTCTGTTGAAAAATCAGCCATTAATCTAATGAGAGTTCCATTAAATGTATGTAAGCTGACACTGTTCTTTTGCAGGTTTTAGGATTTCTCTCTCTATGTTGTACTTTTGAGAGTTTTGACTTTCATGTGACATGGTGAGGATCTTTTCTGGCCATGTTTATTTGGGGACCTATGATTTTCTGGTATTTGAATATCTTTCTCCACATCAGGGAAGTTTTCAGCTGTTATTTCATTAATAGTTTTTTTTTTTTTTAAGATTTTTGTTTATTTGAAAGTCAGAGTTAGAGAGAAGGAGAGGCAGAGAGAGTTCTTCCATCTGCTGGTTCACTCCCCAGGTGGCTGCAATGGCTGGAGCAGCACTGATCCAAAGCCAGGAGCTTCTTCTGGGTCTCCCATGCAGATGCAGGGGCCGAAGGACTTGGGCCATCTTCTACTGCTTTCCCAGGCCACAGCAGAGAGCTGGATTGGAAGAGGAGCAGCCGGGACTAGAACTGAGGCCCATATGGGATGCGGGCGCTGCAGATGGAGGATTAACCTACTGTGCCATGGCGCCAGCCCCCATTAATAGGTTTTTTATTCCTCTATCCCTCGCTTCTCCCCCAGAGATTCCCTAATTTGAACGTTTGTTCATTTAATGGTGTCTCAAAGGCTATCTTCATTCTTCTCTTCTCCTTTTTCCTCCCTGTTTACTTCTTCCCATCCTCTCCCCCTTCTTTGTCTGACTGGGATATTTCAAAGACCTGTGTTTAAGTTGAGATATATACTTCCTTGATCTAGTCTGTTGTTGAGGGTTTTGTATCGGACTTGTTGAGTTCTTTCTTTCTTTCTTTCTTTTTTTTTTTTATTTGACAGGTAGAGTTAGACAGAGAGACAGAGAGAAAGGTCTTCCTTCCCTTGGTTCACTTCCCAAATGGCTGCTACGGCTGGCGCTGTGCTGATCCAAAGCCAGGAGCTAGGTGCTTCCTCCTGGTCTCCCATGCGGGTGGCAGGGGCCCAAGCACTTGGGCCATCCTCCACTGCCCTCCCAGGCCACAGCAGATTGCTGGACTGGAAGAGGAGCAATCGGGATTAGAACCCAGCGCCCATTTGGGATGCTAGTGCCGCAGGTGGAGGATTAACCAAGTGAGCCACGGCGCCGGCCCTGAGTTCTTTATTTCTAATATTTCTATCTGGTTCTTTTTTCAAGACCTCTATCTCTTTGCTGACTTTCTCATTATCTTGCACCAATTTCCTGATTTTGTTTAACTGTCTGTATTCTCTTGCACCTTTTAAAAAAAGATTTATTTACTTGAAAGGCAGAGCAACACACACACACACACGCACACACACACAGAGGGAGGGAGGGAGACAGAGAAATCTGCTGGTCCACTCTCCAAATAGCCATAATGGTCAGGACTGGGCCAGGCCAAAGCCAGGAGCCAGGAATTTCATCCAGGTCTCCCACGTGGGTGACAGGGGTCCAAGAACTTGGGCCATCTTCTGCTGCTTTCCCAGGACCTGGATCAGAAGTGAGACAGGCAGGACTAGGACTGATGCCTACATGGGATGCCAGCATCACAGGCAGCAGGCATAACTCACTACAGCACTACGCTGGCCTCTCTTGCATCTTTTTGAGTATCTGTAGAATCATTATTTTACATGATCAGGCATTTCATTAATCATTAATTATCATTAATTATTGTGTTCTTTTGGGAATGTAATATTGCCTTTATTTTTCGTGCTTCTTGTGTCCCTGTGTTGATATTTGCACATCTGGCTGGTCAGTTGTTTTGTCACCTTAAAAAGGTAGCTTCTGTGCATTGAAGACTTTTTCCTAAAGATGAATCTGGCTGTTGGTTTGGCTGCCTACTTTGGCTTTAGTTCAGGTTGGACATTGAAGTGTAATCTCCCTGTGCTTTCTGATGGCAGTGGTGGTGGGGGATTAGGGTGTGTGCTCCTGTCATTCCCAGCAATGATGTGTGGTTCCCAGTGGTCATGCCGGGATCACAGCAGTGCCAGGCCCAAGTCTAGGTGGGTATGCACAGCTGCCCGTGCCCACCAAAGCCAGGGTGGCTCAGGAAGGGAGTCCCAGCAGGGCCTGGCCCAAGTGCAGGGTGTGTGTGCGCATGTGTCTGCTTGTAGCCACCAACGTGAGGGAGAGCTCAGGGCTTGGCACTGCTGTAGGGGAAGCGGTGTGAAAGGCAAGCACCCTCACTTCCAAGGTCTTGGAGGCAGGACCCACCCTAATAAGCTGAGCTGCCTGTCCCTTGTGGGGCAGGACACTGCTTGATAAGGTGATGAGGTCTTGGTTGCTGCTGGTGTGCGAGGCTGCTGCCTGTTTTGTTAGTTGTGTGGAAAGTCTGTGGAGTCCCATGGATGGGGAGATGAAGGGGTTTTTGTCCCTTACAGAAGCCTGGGTTGCGACAGTGACTCCTTTTTCAAGATGGAGTCACATTTCCAGGGCTTGTTCCTTGGGGTCTTGTGGGAAGACAATGTGAGCTCCTTTCCAGAAGCAGAATTACTGTGTGTACTCCCAAGTACTCACTTCCCTGGGCTGTCAGTCTGGTGACTGTGGGTCCCTTCTGTAGCTAAGAATGCTGGTATCTGGTGTTGCATGAGATGATGTCCGATGAAGCTCCCCTGTGTAACCTTTGCCCTGCACTGGGGATCTCTCTGAGCTGTGGGGCCGTGGCGCAGTTGCTGGTGCCCTCACTTCATGCAGTGGGGATCTCTCTGAGCTGTGGGGCCATGGCGCAGTTGCTGGTGCAGGGTCCCTCTATGCGGTGGGGATCTCTCTGAGCTGTGGGGCCATGGCGCAGTTGCTGGTGCAGGGTCCCTCTATGCGGTGGGGATCTCTCTGAGCTGTGGGGCCGTGGCGCAGTTGCTGGTGCACTGTCGCTCCATGCAGTGGGGATCTCTCTGAGCTGTGGGGCCATGGCGCATTTGCTGGTGCAGGGTCCCTCTATGCGGTGGGATCTCTCTGAGCTGTGGGGCCGTGGCGCATTTGCTGGTGCACTCACTCCATGTAGTGGGGATCTCTCTGAGCTGTGGGGCCGTGGCGCAGTTGCTGGTGCAGGGTCCCTCTATGCAGTGGGGATCTCTCTGAGCTGTGGAGCCATGGCGCAGTTGCTGATGCAGGGTCCCTCTATGCGGTGGGGATCTCTCTGAGCTGTGGGGCCGTGGCGCAGTTGCTGGTGCAGGGTCCCTCTATGCGGTGGGGATCTCTCTGAGCTGTGGGGCCGTGGCGCAGTTGCTGGTACACTGTCGCTCCATGTAGTGGGGATCTCTCTGAGCTGTGGGGCCGTGGCGCAGTTGCTGGTGCAGGGTCCCTCTATGCAGTGGGGATCTCTCTGAGCTGTGGGGCCATGGCGCAGTTGCTGGTGCAGGGTCCCTCTATGCACTGGGGATCTCTCTGAGCTGTGGGGCCATGGCGCAGTTGCTGGTGCAGGGTCCCTCTATGCAGTGGGGCTCTCTCTGAGCTGTGGGGCCGTGGCGCAGTTGCTGGTACACTGTCCCTCTGTTCTGCATCAATGCGGTTCCAAGTCTCTTGTGCTGAGTTGGTGTTCTCCCTAAAAATGCGGTTGTTTCCTTATTTTGGTTCTTCTCTGTGGAGGCTGTTTGAATCCTGGGCATCTCTGTCCATCGCGGAGACTCTAAAGCCAGTGAAATTAAGATGAGCTTCCGGTCGGAGGGTATATGGTTGACTTTGTCTCCCCAGACCGGGCTCACTGTGCTCCTGCTTCCCGAGGCGGGGCGCAGAGGCTCATGGGAAACGTAGTCTTCCGCCTCTCATGACATCGGCAGCACAGGATCTTGGGAAAGGCCCTCCAAGCTCCTTCTGCGCATGTGCGGCCCCGCCCACCCGCGCCATCTTCCTGGAAATTGCAGATGCTGCGCTCTCCCGACGCTGTTCCGCGCGTTCTGGGTTGGGCGTCAGTGTAGCCGCAGGTCGGTGTGCGGGTGAAAGGGGCCCTGGGGAGCATGACGGGTCTCCGTGTGGTGGGAGCGAAGCGCCGGTGGGTCTCGGGCGGCGGGGCCTGACGCGCAGGTGCGAGCGGCGGGCCCGAGCCGGCCCGGAAGGTGACACTGGGGTCAGGTCCTCTGGTCCGGCGCTGGAGGAGCAGCGGCTCGGGATGGGCCGGGGCCGCCTTGACAGAGAGCGGTGTGCTGTCAGGAGGCCGGGTGTGCTTCCAGGAGCTCTGCAGATGGGGTGGCAGTGGAGCCGGGGCGAGCCCCAGCGTGGGCGCGGAGGAACGGTGTCGCAGGAGCTTAGCTGTGGGCGTCGCAGGCGTCATGTGCAGCCAGGTACTGCCCGTTCCGCTTGGTAGTCGTTGGGTTGGTGTCGGGGCGGGGAGGGGGATAACGTTCACACCGATGGAACTCATTATTCACGCAGCGATTCACGTCGTGAGGCTGAGAACCAGGGAGAGGGAGTCGGGGTTGGGCCGGCGCGGGGAGCCCTCATTCTGCAGGGGAGTTCAAGCAGCGCCCGCGGCTGCAGTCGCCAGGGTGACGCTGACTGACAGGGCCATCTGCAAGCTGGACGGTTCCTTTTCCCCCGCGTTTTGGCTGGGGCGTTTCTAGTTGCACCACCCCTGGTGTTAACTTGGATTCTGGTTGGCTGATATAATTCCGTCTCCTTGGGTAAACGTGTTTGTTTTGGTGACTGAGGCTTTGCTTACTTCCGTTCTGTGTTTCTCAAACTGGAGTCAGTCTTGCTGTGTCCCTGAGTATGAGGCGGGGTGTGAGGTGTGGGTCCGCATTCCAGCTCTGCTAGGGCGTCCTGTGACTCCGTGCGAAACGTTTGCCATCTGAAGGTGAGTGTGTGGAGGCCGGAAGTCAGCGTGGAGTGCGCGACAGTCTCTGTGGCAGTGCGTTTGAGGGGTTTCAGTGTGTGTGCGGCAAGTGCGCTTTCTGCTGCTCTCCCAGTTTCCGGAACAGCGAGGGAGGTTAGGGTTAGTAAGGGAGGTTGGGGTAGTGGATGATGATAATTTTTTCTTTGGAATGAAGTAGTTACTGTACTGTATGAGGGGAACTCCACTTGGAAGGATACCCCTTTGGCCAAGTCCCAGAAAGGCAAACATACTAGCTTTGCATAGCCCAAATAATTATTGATCTGTTTACCCGGGGTGAACAGATTTGAGCGGTACTACCTTGGCTGGCTCATAAACTCGAAGACTGGGTGATGTGGAAAGGTTTGAACTAACTTTCCTAAGGGAGATGTGAATGGTTTAAGAAAGATAGGCAAAGGCCTAGGAAATGTTTGTTGAGGGTGTGGCCTGTGATGAAGGAGGACCTGTCTACTTTGCTTCCTGACACACTCCCGTTACTTCATTCTACTCATTATTTTCAGAATTAGAGCTCTCTCAGACTGAGTCTGTCACCACGTCTGGAGACGCTCTGATGCTCCCTCTGTTTTTTTTTTTTTTTTTTTTTTTTTTTTTTTGACAGGCAGAGTGGACAGTGAGAGAGAGACAGAGAGGTCTTCCTTTTTCTGTTGGTTCACCCCCCAATGGCCGCTGCGGCTGGTGTGCCGTGGCCGGTGCACCACGCCGATCCGAAGCCAGGAGCCAGGTGCTTCTCCTGGACTCCCGTGCAGGTGCAGGGCCTAAGGATCTGGGCCATCCTCCACTGCCCTCCCGGGCCACAGCAGAGAGCTGGACTGGAAGAGGAGCAACCGGGACAGAATCCGGCGCTCTGACCAGGACTAGAACCCGGTGTGCCGGCGTTGTAGACGGAGGATTAGCCTAGTGAGCCATGGCGCCGGCCCTAAATATTTTTTCTGTTAATGACAGTGTACTATTTCTTCCTTTGGTGTAGAATAATTTATTCTTAAAATTTTAAGTTGTTTCTTTTCAATAAAATTAATTTGTACAAAATCAGTAGCAGATAAATGTTTTTCTTAACCTAATGATAACTTGTGTTTATCCCCTACCAGTTAGTAGAATTGTGGGTGCTCTTTCAGTGTGGTCTTTCCTGCCCCCTCTGATGCATTTTCCAGCTGATGTGTCCCTTGTTCTCTGGCCTCCCCAGACCTTATTTTGTGCAGTGGAATCTCGGAGCGAGTGGGACCGTTTCTCTCACTGATGCCCCCATTTGCCTTCTCTTCCAGGTGTACTTCCAGAGTCATCTACATACTTAAAAGAACAAAGAAAATGAGCACATCGCCAGTAAGTTGTGTATGTCTCAGCTTGTTTTACACGGTATTTCAGGAGCTTTATGAGGATTCGTTAACTGAAATAGAAAAATAAGAAATAAAATTCAGCATCAGAAGAATATACACGAACAAGATTAAGTTGGCTTGGTTATAAGACTTTAGAGCCATCTAAGCTGAATGCAGATCGGTTTCTGGCTTTTTGGACCAAAAAGACACGATTACATGAGTTCAAATTGACCTTAAGATGAGAACATGCTAAATTATCTTGGGATTTGAAGTATGAAGCAGAATTTTTATGGGTCACAGACAGGATGTGATAGACAGTGTTTGAGTTCCAACCTGGAAACCATGCATTTCTCTTAGCTTCCTGTGTATATGGTTGTACGACAGACTGACCAAAGTGTTTTCAGGCAAATATTTCTATTCATGTGTACTGTAACTCATGGTGTAGTCTTACTTCAGTTCTTCAGCGTTTCAGTCAAATCCAAAGACGATGCTCTGGGTTTTCATTGCTTGAGTCTTCAGCTGTATTTGAAACTACTGTCCCTGTTCTTTCCTTAACATTCATAGCTCATTCAAGTGCTGCCTCTGATCCCCATTCATCTGTCTCTGCAGTGTTCCTCGATTGCACTGCTTCTCTCCGGTAGGTACCTCTTCCCTAGCCGTTAGACCATGGATTCAGTTCCCTGTCGAATGCTTTTTTGTTGCTGCCCACAGGCATCTCAGACTCAACAAATCCAAAGTGAAAACCAGATCTTTCATTTTCCCTTATACTCATATGACCCAAACCACCAAAATGGGATTTTTCCTGAACTCCTCCTCTCTCTTGAGTTTCATCCCAGTTGGCAGCAAGTCCGCTGCTTTCCTTTTCCTTACATTACTTATTCTAACGCCTGCATCATTGCATGTAAAGGAGGAAGAGCTGTTGCTGCTGAAAACCCAGTATTTAACTTTTTCAAAAAGGTTTATTTGAAAGGCAGAGAGAGAAATCTTCTACTCAGCATTTCACACCTCAAATTTCTGCAACCACCAGGGCTGAGCCAGGGTGAAGCCAGAAGCCAGTAACTCCATCCAAGTTTCCCATGTGGGTGACAGGCCCGAATACTTGGGCCACCAACCACTGATTTTCCAGGTGCATGAGCAGGGAGCTGGATCTGAAGTGGAGTAGCTGGGACTTAGAAACAGCACTGAGATATAGGATGCAGGTGTTCAGGTAGCTGCTTAACTCACTGCTACAGTGTGGCCCCTAACTTTTTTTTTGTTAACCTTGGAACTGTCCCCCTTGGCAGAAACTAGAGTGTATTTGCTCAGCTGTTCCTAAGGTGGAAGCCTTAGGAGCCCATGGGAGGAAGCATTGAGGAGTTAGTAGGGTGCATGTGGAGAGTCAAGAGAAAGATACAAGAGTTCAGGTTTTAATCATTTGTACCTTTTGTTCATATTCGTGTATATAATATATATTGAATGTATGTGCGTCTGTCTGTAGTTTCTACCTATGTTGTTGATACAATTGTGTGTTTCTAGCCCAAGTGATTTGTCGTATTTTCAAACTCCTTTAAAGATTCTGTTATTTTAGCTAATCACTTAGAAATGAATAGGAGGGCCAGCGCTGTGGTGTAGTAGGTAAAGCCGCCGCCTGCGGTGCTGGCATCCCGTATAGGCGCCTGTTTGAGTCCTGGCTGTTCCACTTCCCATCCAGCTCTCTGCTGTGGCCTGAGAAAGCAGTAGAAGATGGTCCAAGTCCTTGGGCCCCTGCACTTGCATGTGAGACCTGGGAGAAGCTCTTGGCTTCTGGCTTCAGATGGGTGCAGCTCTGGCCGTTGTGGCCATTTGGAGAGTGAACTAGTGGATGGAAGACTTCTCTCTCTCTGCCTCTGTCTCTCTGTAACTCTACCTTTCAAATAAATTTTAAAAATAAAATAAATGATTAGGGAAAAAATAGATGTGTGTATCAATCATAACTCTGATTACAGACTAGAATTGTAGTTAATAATTGGTTAAAAACGAACTTCTAATTGTGATAAAATATACCTAACCTAAAATTTCACACCATTTTTAAATGTGCAGCTCAGTGACACTAGGTGTATTCAGATTACCCTGCAACACCTGTCTTCAGAATTTGTTTTTCCCAGATGAAACTTTGTATACATCAGACGCTGACTGTGTTCTCCCTCACTGTGACCCTGGTGGTCACCAGTCCACTTTATGTCTGAATGTATCTAGTCCAGGAACCTCACGTGAGTGGAATCATGCAGTGTTTGTTGTCTTGCACTTGGCTTACTTCATGTAGCGCAATGTCTTCAGCATTGATCTGTGTTGTGTGATTTGTCAGCATCCCCTCACTTTCCCAAGCTCTGAGTTCCACATTGTATAGAGAAGTTTTTTTTTTTTTTTTTTTTTTTTTTTTTTTTTTTTTTGACAGGCAGAGTGGACAGTGAGAGAGAGAGACAGAGAGAAAGGTCTTCCTTTGCCGTTGGTTCACCCTCCAATGGCCACCGCTGCAGCCGGCGCACCGCGCTGATCCGATGGCAGGAGCCAGGATCCAGGTGCTTTTCCTGGTCTCCCATGGGGTGCAGGGCCCAAGCACTTGGGCCATCCTCCACTGCACTCCCTGGCCATAGCAGAGAGCTGGCCTGGAAGAGGGGCAACCGGGACAGAATCCGGCGCCCTGACCGGGACTAGAACCCGGTGTGCCGGCGCCGCAAGGTGGAGGATTAGCCTATTGAGCCACGGCGCCGGCCTCCACATTGTATATAGTTGTGGTTTGTCTCCTCCAGAACGCAGCTGGGCTTTCCTGCTCTTGGAGGTGGTCAGGGTAGATGACTTCACGACTGTGGTGTTCAGTGTGCGGTGATGAGGGTCAAGTGAGATCTTCTGGGTGCAGCACTCATGATTGAAGGAATGCTGGTGGCTTTGTAAGAATTCAGAGACCTGAGGAGACACAGTTGCATTCCTGTCTGCTGTGCTACTTGGGACTGCCAGCAAGCAGGCCTTTGGCCAGAACCACAAACCAAAAGAAGCCTCTTTCCCTTGTAACTTGCTTAGCCTGTGGTATTGTGGACTGGCAGCACAGAAAATGGACTAGGAGCTGGCACTGTGGCTCACTTGTAATCCTCCATCCCATAGGGCACCGGGTTCTAGTCCCAGTTGCTCCTTTTCCAGTCCAGCTCTCTGCTGTGGCCTGGGAAGGCAGTGGAGGATGGCCCAGGTCCTTGGGCCCCTGCACCCACATGGGAGACCAGGAGGAAGCTCCTGGCTCCTGGCTTCAGATCGGTGCAGCTCTGGCCGTGGCAGCCATTTGGGGAGTGAACCAACGGAAAGAAGACCTTTTCCTCTCTCTCACTGTCTAACTCTGTCTGTCAAAAAAGAAAAAAAAAAAAAAAAGAAAAAGAAAATGGACTAGTAGCACCTGTGTACATATTACATTTGGTATATCCAGTCTTCCTTCCAGAGAAGCGTGCAATTGCTTCCCCCTTCCATCCACTGGAAGTAATGCTTCTGTGGACATATGTGTACAAACATCTGTTCTAGTCCCTCCTTTGACTTCCTTTCCTTTGGGTGTATCCTCAGGAGTGGAATTGCTGGGTCCTGTTATAATTTTATGTTTAGGTTTTTCAGGAATCTCTATGAATTCTTCTATTTATTTGAAAATCAGAGTTACACAGAGAGGAGAGGCAGAAAGAAAGATAGAGAGGTCTTCTGTCTGCTGGTTCACTCCCCAGTTGGCTGCAACAGCCCAGCTGTGCTCATCAGGAGCCAGGAGATTCTTCTGGGTCTCCCACGCAGGTGTAGGTGCAGGGGCCCAAGGACTGGGGCCATCTTCTACTGCTTTCCCAGGCCATAGCAGAGAGCTGGATCGGAAGTGGAGCAGCTGGGTCTCGAACCGGCGCCCCTATGAGATGCTGGTGCTTCAGGCCAGAGCGTTAACCTGATGTGCCACAGCGCCACAGCGCCAGCCCTTCTCAATACATTCTTAAGGTTCTGCCAAGGATGACAGTTTCATACTGCCTTTCTGCACTGGTTCCACGTTTTACATCCACACCAGGGTGTCTTTAGAATTCCAAATTCTCCATGTTGTTGTCAAACACTTTTTTTCTCATGATGGACATTGCAGTTTTCATTTACCTTTCTCTAATGACTGGTGATGTTGAGCATCTTTTCCTGTGTTTATCAACAATTTGTACATCTAATTTGTAGGAATATCTATTTAATCCTTTACCCATTTTAAACCTTTTTTTAAAAATATGTGCTGTATCCTCTGGATGTCAGTCTTGCATGAGCTGTGATTGGCAAGTATTTTCTCCCATTCCAAGGGCTTTTTATTCTGTTGACAGTAGCTTTTGGTGCACAAAGGTTTTTTTTTTTTTTTTTTTTTTTTTAAAGATTTATTTATTTTTATTTGAAAGTCACAGTTACATAGAGAGAGGAGAGGCAGAGAGAGAGAGAGAGGTCTTCCATCCTCTGGTTCACTCCCCAGTTGGCCGCAATGGCTGGAACTACGCCGATCTGAAGCCAGGAGCCAGGAGCTTCTTCCAGGTCTCCCACACAGGTGCAGGTGCAGGGGCCCAAGGACTTGGGCCATCTTCTGCTTTCCCAGGCCACAGCAGAGAGCTGGACGAAAGAGGAGCAGCCGGGACATGAACTGGCGCCCATATGGGATGCTGGCGCTTCAGGCCAGGATGTTAACCTGCTGCGCCACAGCGCCAGCCCCAGAAGGTTTTAATTATATATAGATAATCTTACCATTTTTCCTTTTGTTGCTTATACAGTATCAATGTCATATCAAAGAAGTTATTACCAGACCTATGTTTCTCACTGTTTTTTCTTTTTAATTTTAAATTAGAATTTTAAATTCACAATTATGGTTTGATATCACAACATAAAATATGGGGTGATTGTTTTTAGAAACCAAAATTCAATCTAAATTTCAGCTTGTTTCCAGTTAAGCTTTATCTTTTGTCCCTAATGACTTTATCAGTGTTCCAAATATTCCAATTTCTGTTGGCTAAGGCAAGCCCAGAAACAATTGAGGAAATTAGCTTCGACCTCAAAGGTAGTAAGTAGTAGGAGAGAAATTCTGGCCACATTTAATGTATCACAGATGTCATTGCTACAGTATATTTTGTTCAACATAAAGTCTAGTGTCTGTTCTGATCTCTAAATTCATGGCTAATAAATTTTTCAGGTTCTTACATATTTTGTTTTCTTGATTTCTAATTTCTAATTGCATCATGTTTAGAGATTACACGCTATGATTTTGGTCTTGGGACTTACGGCTCAGTACATCTTGCATCTTCAGGAATATCCACACAGTGCTTTGTAACGCCAGTCAGGTCAATATACTGCCATTCATGTTTATCAGTTACCACAGCAGGAGTATTTATTGTCCAACTTTAATTGTGGACTTTTTTGTTTCAGTGTTCTGTGGTTTTTATTTTATGTCATTTGAGGCTTTGTTTTGGGTCATATGCACATTGATAATTTTAGTGTTTATGATTAGTGTATCTTCCTCTCCTTTTGCTTTCAGTCTGTGTTTGTATTTAATATGTGGCACTTATGGATATCAAGTGTCTTGGTTTTTTTTCAAGTCTGACAATCTCTGCGTTAAATGTTCATTCCATTTATGTTTGAGATAGTTATTAATATGGTTGAAATTAGGTGTGTGGTTATTTTCTATTTTCACATCTGAAATTTTCTGTTTCTCTCATTTCTTTCTTTAGTACCTTCTTTTTGGTGAATCTGATATTTTTATTTCATTTTAGTACTTTTATTGTCTTTTTACCTGTATTTATAGACTGAATTGTGTTTCCCCCAAAATACATGTGTGAAAACTATAAACTCAAATGACTATATTTGGAGATAAGACCTGCAAACATGTAATTAACGTTGACTGAGGTCTTATTGATGGGCCCTAATTCAGTTGACTGATGTCTTTCTAGCAGAGAAACCGTGGTTTGGGAGTACACACAGAACAGGCCACTTAAGATGTATGTTAATGTATCACAGATGTCATTGCTGCAATATATTTTGTTCAACATAGTTTCTTTTTGTTTTTAAAGATTGTATTTATTTATTTGAAAGTCACAGTTACACAGAGAGGAGAGGTAGAGAGAGAGAGAGGTCTTCCATCTGATGGTTCACCTCCCAGTGGCCACAACGGCTGGAGCTGCGTCAGTCCGAAAGCCAAGAGCCAGGAGCTTCTTCTGGGTCTTCCACGCGGGTGCAGGGGCCCAAGGAGTTGGGCCATCTTCCACTGCTATCCCAGGCCATAGCAGAGAGCTGAATAATCGGAAGTGGAGCAGCCAGGTCTCAAACTGGTGCCCATATGGGATGCTGGCACTGCAGGCCAGGGCATTAAACTGCTGCGCCATAGCGCCGGCCCCATCAACATAGATTCT
Source organism: Oryctolagus cuniculus (assembly GCF_964237555.1). Lineage (NCBI taxonomy): Eukaryota > Metazoa > Chordata > Mammalia > Lagomorpha > Leporidae > Oryctolagus > Oryctolagus cuniculus. The sequence continues at coordinate 44,153 of NC_091441.1, read as the reverse complement.
AATTTCTGTTGTGATCTCTAATATCATGGCTGTTTAAATATTTGAGGCTCTCATATGTTTGTTTTTCTTGATTTCTAATTTCTAACTCCATCATGTTTAGAGAATACACTATGATTTTGATCTTGGAACTTCTGATGTCTTTGTAACAGAGAAACCAGGGTTTTGAAGTACACACAGAAAAGGCATGTAAGAACATGATGAGAAGTTGGTTACATGCAAACCAAAGAGAAGGGTCCCTGAAGAAACCAGTTCTGCAGGCAGATTGTCTTTGGCTGTTTGGTCTACAGAAGTATGAAAAATTAAATGTGGGTTTTTTAAGTCATTTAGTCTGTAGAATTTTGTTAGGACAGCCCTAGCAAACAAACTACTTTGTTGCATTAATTTTCTTTTATTTTAAAAAATTTGACAGGGTTGGCACTGTGGCTCAGCAGGTTAAAGCCCTGGCCTGAAGCCCCGGCATCCCATATGGGTGCCAGTTCTAGTCCCGGCTGCTCCTCTTCCAATCCAGCTCTCTGCCTGGGAAAGCAGTAGAAGATGGCTCAAGTCCTTGGGCCCTTGCACCCACATGGAGACCAGGAGGAAACGCCTAGCTCCTGGCTTCGAATCGGTGCAGCTCTGGCTGTTGCGACCATCTGCGGAGTGAACCAGCGGTTGGAAGACTTCTCTCTCTGTAACTCTGTCTTTCAAATAAATAAAATAAATCTTTAAAAAAAATTCTTTGACAGGCAGTGAGAGAGAAATGCGAGAGTGCTTGTGTGAGTGCGTGTGTAAGAGTGAGCACACTCTTACATACTAGCTTACTCTCCAAATATCTGCAATGGACAGTGCTGAGCCAGACTGAAATTCAGAGTTGTGAACACAATCTAAGTCTCCCCTGTGGGTGGCAGGAACCAAATCACTTGGCCTGCTTCTTAGAGTCCATATTAGCAGGAGGCTGGAATCAGAAGTCAGAGCTAGGAATCAAACCCAGGTATTCTGATGTTGGACACATTATAATGGGCATCTTAGATATTAGGCCAAATGCCAACCCCATTTTTGTTAATTTGAGTATTCTCATATTTATGATGACTTTCATATGTTCTTTTTATAATCTTACTAATTTATTGAATCATCCTATTTAGAATAGTTTTCAGGACTTATTCTCTTGAATTTTGTCAGTAGGAACTGTATGCAGGAATGTAAGTTTGGTGTTGTGTTTAAGGCACTATTTGGGATATCCACATCCCCCATATCCAGGGGTCAGAGTCGTAGCTTTGTTCCCAGTTTCTCTGCTGTTATGCGCCCTGGGAGGCTGCAGGTTATTTCAAGTATTTTAGTCCCTGCCACTCATGTGGGAAACCTGGATTGAGTTCCCAGCTCCTGGATTTGGCCTGGCCCAGCCCCAGCCATTGTGGGCATTTGGAGAGTAAACTATCACATGGGAGATTTCTTTCTCTCTGCCTTTGAAATAAATAAATAAAAATTATATATAAAGTGACTGCAAGTCAGAATCATTTTCATTGCTTCCTCTTTAATCATAATTGACCAACACCTTTCATGCAGAGTTGAATAACTGATGATAGCGCACTCTTTTTTTAAAAAAATATTTATTTGTTTGTTTGTAAGTCAGAGTTACACAGAGAGGAGAGACAGAGAGAGAGAGAGAGGTCCTCTATCTGATGGTTCACTCCCCAGTTTGGCTGCAATGGCTGGAGCTGCGCTGATCTGAAGCCAGGAGCTTCTTCCAGGTCTCCCACATGGGTGCAGGGGCTCAAGGACTTGGGCCATCTTCTACTGCTTTCCCAGAGCATAGCAGAGAGCTGAATTGAGAGTGGAGCATCTGGGTCTCGAACTGGTGCCCATATAAGATGCCTGCACTTCAGGCCAGAGCATTAACCTGCTGTGCCACAGAGGGCCCTCCCCCCCCTCCCCGAGCACTCTTGTCTTGTAGTGTTTCCTCTTTAACTGTGATGCTGCCTTTGGGCTAAGATATATACATCTTGCCATGTAAAGGGAGAACGCCCAGACTGGCATTGTGGGTTAAGCCATTGTCTGTGGCGCAGCATCCCATCTGGGCACCAGTTCATGTCCTAGCTGCTCCGTTTGTGATCCATTTCCCTGATAGTGGCCTGGGAAAGCAATAGAAGATGGCCCAAGTGTTTGGGCCCCAGCACCCACATAGGAGACCTGGAAGAAGCTCCTGGCTTCAGCCTGGCCCAGTCCAGGCTGTTGTGGCCATTTGGGGAGTGAACTAGCTGATGGAAGATCTCTGTCTCTCTGCTTCTCCTGCCTTGTCTCTCTGTCTCCCCTTCTGTAACTCTACCTTTCAGATAAATTTAAAAAAAAAAAAAAAAAAAAAGGAAGTCAAGGAGGGTAGGGGGAATGCCCTGAAAGTATTACTGATGGGATGGTATTTTAAAATATACTTTATCCACACCTATGTGGATGAGCATGAATATTAACAAGTATTTGAGGGTACTTCAAAAAGTCTTTGGAAGATGGAATTAAAATGTTTATTTTGGTACAAAAATTTTTGAAATCATAAGTGTTTTTTTTTTTTTTTTAAGCAAGGAAATTCAGTCTTTTGTCTTTATCTTCTTTATAAATCCATTACTCCTAAAATATCATTCCACACAATTGGAAGTGAAGGACTAAAGGGAAGAAGGAGGGAAAGGGAGCACACACCATTAACACAAGAGAAGTGAAGTTGTACAAACGTAAGCAGTTTATAACAGACTAGGTCATACTCCAAGAAAGGCTGGTTGAAGAAATTCACCACTCTGCAGGAGCTGGGGTTTGTACGGCTGTGTGATGATCAGCGATGGGCAATTCATTGCCGTGGAGCAATCCCCCTTCCCACTCCGAATCCAGGTTTCTGCACCATGCTTCCACGGGGAGGGCCTCGCATTCCACCACCCAGCCCACCTCGAGGGCCTCCAGGTCCCCGCAGGCGGTTATCGCGACGATCTCCCTCCCTAGCAGCTCGAGTCTTCTTCTCTTCCACATTCAGACGGACTTCACCTCTGAACATGATGGGCCTGTTGCTAAGGACCTTCTGAACAGGCTCAGAATCATCAAATACAACAAAACCAAAATTGGGCAGCTTTCCACCACTGTTGATGCGCAACTCCACCACATTCCCATAATTTTGAAAGAAATCTTTCAGTTCCGATTTGTCCACCTCGTGAGGCAGATTGCCAATGAAGAGCTGGTGACTGTCAGGGTGTCTCACAATTCTTCGGGGTTCAACATCACCTTGCTCTCCAGGCTCACGAATTGGCCTGGGGCCCCTCTGGGGAGGAATGTTTATTCGTTGCTCTCTCACTCTTTGATCCCTCTGAGGCCTCTGCGGTGGAATCTGAGATTCAGGCTTAGACTCTGGACCGGGTTGTGAAGCTGAGACTTTAACAACATGAGGTGGTATCCCAGTAACTGGAACAGCTCCACTGGGTGGAAGGTTCTTACTGGTCACAGATGCCCAAGAAAATGTCCTCAAGTCTTCCTGTGCTGTCTGAGCTATGTCTGAGGTGCTGGAGAAGAACTCTTCTGAGCATCTTCAGGAGTAGCTTCTTCTAATACTGGCTCGGGCTTTTCCTCTTGGATTTCAGAGACAGGTTCTGGTTCTGGTTCTGGTTCAGGATCAGGCTCTGGTTCAGTAACGGGTTCCTCTAGGTGTTCTTCCAAGTTATTGCTGATAGTCTGGTCATAGAAAGTTCCTGAATCATCAGGTACCACTTCAGGTGTCTGCTGCCTTTCCTCAGGTTCCTCTACTTCTTCCTTAGATTCCTCCTGAGGCTCAATGACAAAGCCACCAAAGACCTCATCTTGGTATCTGAAGATATCATTGTGAACATAGAGTTTATTTGCAACAGAACCCTCAGGAGCAAGGACAAATGTCTGCATGAATCTCCTCAAAGCCTGGTTATTACTGGAGAGCAGTCCCATCACCTGGACCACCACACCATCATTCAGAGTAGCATGAGCATCAACATGGCGAATCTTGGTGTGGCAATTGGTGAAGTTCTGTGACATCACCTTCCTATGGATTTCTTTCTGTCCATAAACTGCATCCACTGGCTTGCCATTTGAATCCAATCCCCCATGGACGTAAGAAGAGTTCTTTCCATAAAATCTGTGTAGCATGTCAACAGTGTGTAATACTGTCTCACAAATTCCCGCCCGACCAGCAGGGGACTAGGCTTCTCCATAACCATTGCTTTGGTTAATTCAACCTTGGGGAGGAAAAAAAATGTCGAACCTGCGCGGCTGAGTGGGAGAGGAACAAGCCTTGCTCCACCGCACGGAGGGAAGCAGAAATTGCTCACGCAACTGCGTCCGCACCGAAATCATAAGTGTTTTTAAAAATTAATGTAAGGGGCCAGTGTTGCAGTATAGTCGGTAAAGCTGCTGCCTGCAACATTGGCATCCATGTGTGCACCAGTTCATGTCCTGGCCGCTTCACTTTCAATCCAGCTCCCTGCTAAGGGCCTGGGCAAAGCAATGGAAGATGGCCCAAGTGCTTGGGCCCTGCTACCAGCGTGGGAAACCCCGGAAGAGGATCCTGGCTTCAACCTGGCCCAGCACTGGCTGTTGCGACCATCTGGGGAGTGAACCAGTAGATGGAAGATTGATCTCTCTCTGTCTCTCAGATAAATAAAATCTTTTTAAAAATAATTAATGAAAATTAATTTGAGAGAGATAGAAAGAGCTCCCACCTGGTTCACTCCCTAAATGTCCATGACTCTTGGGACTTTGCCAAGTGTGAAGCTGGGAGCTGGGAACTCAGTCCAGGTCTCACGTGGATGGCCGGAACCCAGTCCTTTGACTCCACACCACTGCCTTGCAGGATCTGTGTTAACAGGAAGCTGGAGCAAGGCATTGATCCCAGCCAGGCATTCCACCACTGCGCTCTGGCATCTCAGTCACTAGGCCAAAACCTGCCCCTAGGTTTCTTAATACTGAGCTTTCCTTGAACCTTGAAAAAGCAATTTGAAAATTCCTTCTCTGTTATATTCCATTGGCATTTCCCTTCCTCTATTGACAAATGTCAGTATTTCCTCAAATTTAGTACTTGTTCTTTTTCTTCTTCCAGTCTCTTAACTTCTCTTTGAGCTCTCACTCTGATGGCTTTGGACATCACTGAAATTCCGCTGCTTTCCAAATCTTTATCTTCAGTGTAAATCTCTCTCTCACCTTTGCTCTAGATCGTAAATCCAGTTGCACATGTCTATATTTTGACTACAGAAACATCAGAAACAATGTGTCTGAGGTCACTCTTCTTTCCATCATATTCTTTTTCCTTTTTCCCATTTTCAGTTACAGTGCCAGTATCTACCTGGTTACTCATGCAGACAATGAGAATTAAACTCTAGTTTTTATTCTGCATATACGTTGCTGCTGAATTCTCTTTTGGTGCTCCATCTTTCCTTGTTTTTCTTGTGGTCCATTTGTTTCCTGATGTACTGGTCATGTCTCTGATTTCTTCTGCTCTCTCTCTTCCTGGGGGGAAGATTATTAAACATGTAAACCTGGCTAAGCAACCTATCACCTTTTATTGGTCCCTCACTTTTTACACCCTATGTTTTAAAACGTAGGTAATCACTTTGATGTGAATATAGCAATTCTTTTGGATGTTGAAGAGAAACAAAGATGTTTGTGAACATACTTAATTAAAAGTTTCTTATTGTTGAATGAAGATAACTATGTAATGCAGAATCACTCAATTATCAGTTTCTTGCACACCTTAACTGCCTTCGATGTCATCACAGCCCAGGAGCACTCATTGAGACATGGTGTTGGTGGTTACCTTCACCTAGTGTGTGTTCTTTGTGCTTTTGCCATCTGATTTCTGTTGCTTCATATTCATGAAAACACATTTGTGTAAAATATCTAAATATCTTTGTTTTTTTCAGTGAAGTGCAACCTGATAATACAGAAAACCTTATTTTTTTCTGTTCTGCATTGAACATGTATCTCAGTTCATCTAGCCTGTTATTTGATGTATGTATTTATAGTTTATCTCTTCAGACTACACTGAGCTCCTTTTGGGATCCTAATTTTATTGATCCTGTTGTTGATGGGAACAAGAACAGTTCCAGGCATGCAAGGGAAACTCATGTGGTATTTTTTGGGAAATTCAGAGGCAAGATATTTTTGTTGTAAGTTTTCTTGGTATCATCATATAGAATTCAAAGTAAGAGATACCTTATGTAAGATACACATAGAACGTACAGAAGACTCAACTCTGTCTTCTTGTCTTGTAAACCAGAGCTAGTATGTTGAGGAGGAATGTGTTGTTTGTTGCAGGGGTTGGTGTCGTTTGAGGATGTGGCTGTGGACTTCAGCTGGGAGGAGTGGCAGGACCTGGATGATGCTCAGAGGACCCTGTACAGGGACGTGATGCTGGAGACCTACAGCAGCCTGCTGTCCTTGGGTGAGTGACACTCCCCAGTGATTCCTGACTGGAACACATTCTTTTTGGACAAATAAATGAATGCTTTGTAAATGCTAGTTAGTTGTAAGAGCCCAGTTTGTGGAGAATATAGGTATCAGCGCTCTCTGGTGAAATGTTCAAATTTGCCCTTCCATCGCACAATTCCCGAAGCCAAGCTGTTGTCCTTCAGAGGCCTAATGGAGCAGTTGGGCAAAGTCTTCCCTTACTTCCTCTTAACAGGGTCCTGCATTACCAAACCTGAGGTGATCTTCAAGTTGGAGCAAGGAGCAGAGCCATGGATGGCGGAAGAACCCTCAAACCAGAGCCAGCCAGGTCAGTCAATGTAGACTGGGCAGGGAGGGTGGGACAAGGAGAACTCTGTCAACTGTGCTGAAATGTTTTCAACAATGTTTTCCCCTAGCCCTAGCCCTGAGGACTGCTGGTTTCATGCATCAGACACATGGACCGTACAGTCTCCAAGGAAGGCTCTCACATGAGTGTCTACCTTCCTTGGACATTTAAGGGGAGGCAGTTTTAGAGAGAGATTTATTTACCTGACTTAGCTTAATTTTAAGTTGACAGTTTGCCAAATTTGCCATATAACATATGAGGGAGGGTGGTCTAAAGTCTGGAGGAAACAAGTACATCACTATTAGAAATACAAATTTGCAAATTGGTAGCTCACAGGTAATATTGAACATCATACTTAGGAGGCGTTCTCCTAGGAAGATGATGATAATGAGGAAAAGGGATCCGTGAGTGAGCCTTGTGTGCCACCGCCTCAGAAATCATGACTAAGCAGGACCTAGCAGAGGAACTAGGAAACAGTGGTTTGGAACGTCGGAGAAAAACCAGGAGGTCCTGGGTCTCAAGGCCAAGTGAATAGTTTTGTGGTGAAGCACTCAGATTTGTTTGGAGGTGGATTTTGAAGTGAGTATTCTCCCTTTCTCTTTCAAAATCATTCTAAATAAAGAAATACATAGGAGATTCGATTTTTTTGTGAAAGTAGGTGACAGCTGAAACTCCAACACAGAAAACAAAGCCTTCCAAAGCAGTGAGTGACCAAGCAGAAGCGTGTATACCAGGAAATGAGGGGAGAATGTGAGAGCCGTTGATTTCAAATGGAACCTGAAATGGTGGGCACAGACGAGGCCGCAGAACCAAATCCATTAGACCAGTTAGAAGAGGGTGCCAGTGGTCTGTAGCTGTCCTAGTTTTGTTATTGTTCTGAGAAGCAGAAGGTGTCAAATTCCTTTAAAGGTGTTGAGAGTCTGCCTTCATCTGAAGTTGGGGAAGAGATGATGTACTGGAAACCCCCCATGCCTGTAGGCGTTCTATAGGAAGAGTGGAAAACTAGCAAACACAGGCTCAAGTCCTGTTCCTACGTCATGTCCCTGCCTAGGGAATAGCTGAATGGCCCTCCCTGCACCTGCAAGTAGCTAATCCATGAAAACCTTGCCATCTTCAGAGCTGAAAGAGCAGCAGAGGAGAAGCATGAAATACACACGGTTATTATTTTTAAAACTAGAGAAAAAGAACAGGGAAAACAAGTGGCTGATGGAATGTACTCAGCTTAATACTACAGCTAGGCAGCAGGTAAGTATTTTGACTAAACATTTCCTCACTTCTAAAAAGAAAAATCACTTAAAAGCAGCAAAACCATCATGATTTAACATTGAAAAATCAGTAATGTAATCTACTATATTCCTTAAGAACAACTATACACTTGTCACCAATGAATACTTTTTATTGATATTCTGAATTATATGCTGCTAGGATAAGAAGAAACTTTTTTACCTTTCCGTGAGCATTTCATGAGGTGTGGTTTATGGATATAGCTTCTCTCTCTCTTTCTCTCCTTTCAGTTGTCCAGAAAATGGATGACACCATTGGGACCAGCCAAGAAAGTCAAGACATAATTTTTTGGCAAGTTGTAATCACGAACAACAACACATCAACTGAGGACAGAGTAGAATTAAGAAAAACAATTAATTTAAACTCAAACCATATTTCAAAACTTGTTGTAAAGAGTGAAGATTATTCAGAAATGAGGCCTGAGATGTTCAACGTATGTCAGAATGTGCTCCTCCCGGGTGAACCTGATGAGATGCATGCTGGAGGAAAACCTGGTGCCTACAGTGTCAGCGGGAAATCCCTCAAATGGTGTGAGAATCTTAGTCAGCATCATGAGATTCAGACTTGGCCGCAGCCATTTGAATATAGTGGACAAGGGAGAGCTTTCAACAGGGAGGAAGTATTCTTTGCACATGAGAGAGTTCAAATGAGAGAGACTTTCTATAAATATAACGAATATGGGATGGGCTGTGATGAGTCAGCTCTCATTGGTGGGGAGGCAACTCACATAGGAAAGGAAGCTTTCTATGAAACGTCTAATTTCACTGATCATCAGGAAACACATGCAGGAGAGAAACTCTATAACTACATTAAGTGTGAGGAACCTTTGGTTAGCAAATCAGATCTTAAAATAAATCAGACATATACAGGGAAAAAGCCTTATGACTGGAACCAGTGTGAGAAATCTTTCAATTGTAAACCAGGCCTTACTCTGCATCACAGAATTCATACAGGGGAAAAGCCCTATGGTTACACTGAATGTGTGAAAGCTTTCTACCAGAAACCAATCCTCACTATGCTTCCAAGAACTCACACAGGGGAAAAACCCTATGAATGTGATGAATGTGGAAAAACCTTTTGCCAGAAGTCAAACCTCAGAAAACATCAAAGAATTCACACAGGTGAGAAACCATATGAATGTAATGAATGTGGAAAAACCTTTTTCTGGAAGTCAGACCTCACTATGCATCAGAGAACTCACACAGGGGAAAAACCCTATAAATGTGATGAATGTGGAAAAACCTTTTGCCGGAAGTCAAGCCTCAGGAAACATCAAAGAATTCACACAGGTGAGAAACCATATGAATGTAAGGAATGCAGGAAAACTTTCTCTTACAAGTCATATCTCACTCAGCATCAAGGAACTCACACAGGGGAGAAAGGATACGAATGTGAGAAATGTTGGAAATCATTCTACCACAAGTCTCAGCTCATTATGCATCAGAGAATTCACACAGGGGAAAAACCCTATCAGTGTAACGAATGTGGAAAAACGTTCTGCAGGAAGTCAAGCCTCAGCATACATCAGCACACTCACACAGGGGAAAAACCCTATGAATGTGAGGAATGTGGAAAAACCTTTTACCTGAAGTCAGTCCTCACTGTGCACCAGAGAATTCATAAAGGGGAAAAGCGCTATGCATGTAATGAGTGTGGGAAAGCCTTTTATTGGAAGTCACACCTCATTGTACATTACAGAACGCACGCAGTGGAAAATCCTTATGAATGGAATGAATACAGGAAAGCCTACCAGATGTCAGTTCTTGGTATTCATCAGAATACTCACACAGGGGAAAAACCTTATGAATGTAATGAATGTGGAAAAACCTTCTGCAGGAAGGGAGACCTCACTATGCATCACAGAACTCACACAGGGGAAAAAGCTTACAAATGTAATGAGTGTGGGAAAACATTTTACCGAAAGTCAGACCTCATCATACATCTGAGAACTCACACAGGGGAAAAACCTTATGAATGTAATGCATGTGGAAAAGGCTTTTACCGGAAGTCACACCTCATCAGGCATCAGAGGACTCAAATAGGAGGAAAACTCTATGAATGTAATGAGTGTGCAAAAACCTTTTGCCAGAAATCAAACCTCAGGACACATCAGAGAACTCACACAGGTGCGAAAACATACGACTGCCTCGAATGTGGAAAGGCTTTTTGTCGGAAGTCACACCTCAGCAAACATCAGAATATTCACAGAAGAGAAGCACTGTGAATGGAGGAAACACAAGTCAAGCCGACAAACATCACACAGAATACACCATACGACTGTAATGAATGTGGAAACGCTTTTGCCAGAAACCATGCAAGGGAGTAACCCTGTATGGCAGAGACTGGCTACGTGTTCTTCAAATTCTGCTCTCTGTTGGACATACAGTCTGCATTTTCATCCTCCCCTTATTGTGGATAGGACCATATAACTAAGCTCTTGCTTTCACATACAAATTAGGAGAAGAAATAAACATCCACTCCAAAATGCCATCTTCATCATTTACTAATTTGTGGTTTGGAGTGGCTGCTTTTTCTCTGCCCATCATTCCTTCCTCGCGTTATTCTGATACAGACCAGTTGTGTGGCCACGGGGGCATCATATGACTCAGGTGGCAGTCATAATGCTGTGCATACAGCCCTGCATGGTGAGTGTTTTGTCCAGGGTGGGGTGTGAGTCTCTGCTGACTTCTGAAATCCTGACAATCACAGACTTGCTAGTGTGTGGATCTGCAGCTGCCTGTACTATGAGGAAGAAGAGAAGCTGTGAGCAGTGTCCTGGCAGCCTAACGTTCAGGAGTCTTCAGTGACTGATGTGCCAGGACTTAGATTTTCCTTTTGTTCCAGTTACACTCTGTTGAGGTGAATTACTCTGTTTGTAATTGAGTACTGACTAGACTGAATTTATAAGATCTGTATTTCTCCTTTTTTATTTACTGAGCTATCTTCAGGCAGTTTTACATAAATACAGGAATGTCTAATAGTGTAGTTGCTGTATGTCCCTTTTGCCATCATTTTGAGCTTTAGTTTTATTTGAAATCAGTAAACTTCCTCATCTCTGAAGGCCTTTCTGATTTCTGGTTGGTTTTACATTCATCTTTGGTCTTGGCACATACTCAGGATGGCACCGTCCACCGGGTGGTGTAGCCATTTCAGGTACCCGGGCTGAAGTGATAGCTGCTCTGTGTGCAGCTGCTCCTGTCCTGTCTCCCTTCCTGAGGACAGGCCTGCAGGTCACCCCTGCCTCCTCTACTAATACCCACTGGAGATAGCCCGATGAGCCCTGGTCATGCCCCCTTGGTTGGTGTCTCCCAGCTGCTAGTCAGTCACAAGATGCAGACCTTAAATATCAGAGTGCATACAGAATTGCAGGAAAATAAATGGTTGTGTGTATTTTATGAAAAACTGCAAGACAAAGCCAAATAGCTGCATTTCTTCTAACCAGAGTTGACTTTGAGGCAAAAACATTTTAAGAGAGAAAAAAATCTATACTGAAAATATTCAGTCTGGGTTATATAACAGTTCTAAAAAATGTTTCTCTCAACTCAGCATGATAAAGTAAAATTTAGCCAACTTAAAGGAGTAGAAAATGGGTGATCATAGACTGTCGTCTTCCTGTGTTCAGAAAGGGAGTGAAGTGTAGAAAATAAAGGTAAGAAATGGGAAACTGAAGTAATAAATGGATGTGGAAATCCCCATTGTCAGTGTAGTGACACTGGAAGCAGAAAGCCCCAGTTGACTTTCACTGATGTTTTCTACCAAGCCAGGAAAATACCCGCCAGCAGCACGGCAGACATCCTATGGTGCATGAGACGTTGACTTCTGAGCTGGAGGAATCCTGGGCAGCGCATCAGTTGTCAGGTTCTTCAAGACGCAGAAGAGCTGCAAGACCCATGCAGCCTGCTGACCTAGCAGTGGCCCCACTTCAAAGCCTCTTTCCAGTAGAGGAGCCCCCTGGAGTCTGTGGTAACCCCTTCACTGCCCCCAGAGACTCCTGTAGGAAGCCGTCACCAAGGAGAGACAGAAGTGGGAGGGAGGAGGTTTGCCTTGGAGTCTGTCTGGAGCTGAGATCTCAAGGAAGCACATCAGTGAGTGGGTCTGCAAATCCCAGGAATGAGGTCAGGAGGATGGAGTGAGTGGCTAGGGGTGATAGCACCCGCCATGTACTCAGCATGGGTTGGTAGGGACACAGTCCTTGCGTCCTGTCCAGAGTGAATTTTGCTGCTGTATCCTAATGCAGAGCAGCTTCAGTTGTGCACAGCTCAGCTAGTGCAGGGCCAAAGGAGCTCGTTTTTTTTTTTGCTGCTTGCTTTGGTGTGTGCAACTGCTTGTGCTGGAATGGGTCACGGGTTACTTGGATCCTCCTGCCCTGCTTGCCCACCGTGCATACAGCTTCCATCTGGGCACCTAGTGTTGCCACATGGTCTCAGGATGAGGATTGGAGGTGAATTTGCTAATGATGTTGTATGCTGGGTGGGGAGTAGTACAGTCCTTTGTCTCTTACCTAGGTCTCTAGTATCCTTCCAGCATCCATGAGGTCCAAGCAGGTTCATTGTCTGTAAGCAGGGAATAGCCTAGACTGCATAGTTCCTGACCAAGATGGAGCAAGCCTGGCCTGAAGCCACTGGACGAGAGCAAGTAGGTGATGAAGGCTGACATAACTGCTGGGCTCAGCGTGGAGTTGACATGCACCGCAGGCACAGTGCCACTGTCCCAGGGGATATGGGGTCCAGAGAGGGCTGGAGCACTGAGTCCAGGAGAGATTCTGAGGGGTGTGGCTAGGTACAGAGCTTGTGGGGTCTTGGTGGGCAGGGAGGTCACTGTCCACTTGGCCACCATCCCACCCCCATGTGTCTTGTCATGCCAGCAGGAGGGAGCACTGCACCATCATTTCTCTGCAGTTTTCTGTTCTAATCTGAATTTCCTTCTTTCTGTTTGTTTTGGGTTTAGTTCTCCTTTGTATAGATTCTTAAGATGGAAGGTTAGCTTATTAAACTCAGATCTTCATTTCAAAATGCAGATATTTATAGTGATAAATTTCCCTCTGGCACATTTTAAGTCCACCCCGTTAGTTCTTGTATGTTGCATTTTCTTTCTCAGTCATCTCATCACTTTTCCTAATATCTTTTAGGACTTCTGTGACCCACTGGCTGTTTCAGAGTATGTTTATTTTCTACACGTTTGTCTTTCTATTGTTGATAGTAGTTTAAATCCATTATGGCCAGAGCACGTACTTTGTATGATTTCATTCTTTTTCAACTTAGTCTATTTTACGATTGTAGCAAATGGTCCTTTCTGGATAGTGTTCCATATCCAGTTGAGCACAGTGTATGCCTGATAGAAACAGGAATACAGATATTTCTGTTAAGTTGCTGTAGCGTTCAAATCTTCTGCATCCTTGTCAGTCTTTGACTTAGATCTATCCATTATGAAACTTAGGGTATTGATATCTTTGAGTATTGTGTTGAAAATCTACTTGTCCCTTAATTTCTATCTTTCATTTACTCTTGAGCTCTTTTATGTACTTGTGTCATTATTGTTGTCCAGGTTGATTAACCCCTTCATCCCCTTCGTTACTGTAAAATGTCTCTTCTTGTCTCTCTCTCTCTTTTTTTTTTTTTTTTAAAGATTTATTTTACTTATTTGGAAGACAGAGTTACAGAGAGAGGTAGAGACAGAAAGAGAGGTCTTCCATTTGCTGGTTCACTCCCCAGATGGCTGCAGCAGCCAGAGCTGTGCCGATCTGAAGCCAGGAGTTTCCTCTGGGTTTCCCATGTGGGTGTAGGGGCCCAAGGACTTGGGCCATTCTCCACTGCTATCCCAGGCCATTGCAGAGAGCTGGATTAGAAGAGGAGCAGCTGGGACTAGAACCAGCGCCTACATGGGATGCCGGCACTTCAGGCCAGGGTCCTAACCTGCTGCACCACGGCATCGGCCCCTCTCCTTATCTCTAGTTCTAACTTCTGTTGTGTCTGTTATTTGGAAGGTGAAGCCAGTTTATCAAGCTCTCTTAGAGTTCTTTTACATAGTATATATTTTTGTCGTCTTTTAGCCTTAACTCTTGTATCTTTGAATTTAATTTTTTTTTTTTCTTGGTGAGAATTTGTTGCACTGGTTGACACCACTGGCTTTTTGCCTCCTTTGTCAGAGTGCCTGCGTTCAAATTCTGACTCTGCTTCCCAGTGTAGCTTCATAATACATGTACCCTTTGAGGCAGCAGGTAGTGGCTGAAGTCATTTCACCCATGTGTGAAACCCAGGTTGAGTTCTGGGCTCTTGGCTCAGCCCCAGCTGTTACAGGCATTTGTGTAGTAAACCAGCAGATGGACAATCTCTGTCTGTCTCTGTCTTTACCTGTCAAATGGATAAAAATAGTTTCTCCTGTATAGCATATGTGTAATTCAATCTTATTTTTTAATCATATGACAGTCTACCTTTGAAAATTTTTTTTATTTTCAGTTTTTTTGCCAGATAATAATTGTATATATTTATGGGGTAAAATGTGATGTTTTGATTAATGTATACATTGTTGAGTGATGAAATCAGACTAACATATCTGTCACCTCATGTACTTACAATTTCTTTGTGATGAGAACATCTAACATCTTCTCTCAGGGAGTGGACATGTGTGGCAGCAGGTAGGACAGCACCTGGGATGCACACATCCCCTGTCAGTCTCTGAGGTTTAGTCCTGGCTCCACTTCTACTCCAGCTTTCTGCTCAAATAACATCTGATGGTTCAGGTGGTCTCCATGGGGGAGACCTGGAGTGAGTTCAGGGCTCTGGTTCCCATCAGCTTTCTCCTTACACACTTCTCCCACCCTTTGCTAGCTGCCATTCTCTCTTCTATGAAATTTGACTTTTTCAGAGTCCACATGTGAGATCATACAGTGTTTGTCTTTCTGTGCCTCACTTACATCACTTAACATAATCTGTTTATTTGTGTTGCAAGTGACAGGATTTCCTTTTCATAAAATGTATGTTTATTTTGATCTACTTGAAAGGCAAAGTCACAGTGACAGAGAGATCTTCCGTCTGCTGGTTCACTTCCACACTGCAGCCAAGGTTGTGCTAGGCTGAAGCCAGGAGCCTTGAACCCCCTGTGGGTCTCCCATGGTAGGAGAGGCCAGTGCCCTTACACCATCTGTTGCCTTCCAGGAGGCATTAGCAGGCAGTTGGATCAAAAGTGGAACAGCCTGGAATCAAATCTGTACTCCAGTGTTGGGGGGTGGGCAGCATCCCAAGTAGTAGCTTAACCAGATAGCTGTACCACAAACCCTGTAACAGAATTTTTGTTATTTCACAGGGTGAAGGGAATTCCATTTTATTTATCCATTGGTTGTGCATTGGTACTTTCTATATCATAACTTATTAATACTGCTGTAATGAACATGGGAGTATAGACATCTGTTTGACATACTGATTTGAATTCCTTTGAGTATATATATCTAAATGTGGGATTGTTTGATCCTATGGTAGTTCTATTTTTAGTTTTTTGAGGAGTCTTGTATTATTTTGAACTAGCTGTGCTAATTTACATTCCCACCAGCAGTGTTCAGGAGTCACTTTTCTCCACGTCCTCATTAACACTTGCTGTCTTTCATTTTTTTTTTTTTTTTTCAAATAGTAGCCATTCTGACAGGTGTGAGGTGATAACTAATTGTTGTTTTTACTGGGGCTGGTGCCGCGGTGCACTTGGTTAATTCTCCACCTGCAGCATCGGCATCCCATATGGGCGCCAGTTCTAGTCCTGGTTGCTCCTGGTCCAGCTCTCTGCTGTGGCCTGGGAGGGCAGTGGAGGGTGGCCCAAGTGCTTGGGCCCCTGCACCCACATGGGAGAACAGGAGGAGGCACCTGGCTCCTGGGTTCGTATTGGCGCAGCTCCGGCCGTTGCAGCCATTTGGGGAATGAACTGATGGAGGGAAGACCTTTCTGTCTCTCTCTCTCTGTGTAACTAACTACCTGTCAAATAAATAAATAAAATCTTAAAGAAATTTGGTGTGTTTACTGATGATTGTAACATTGAGGATTTTTTTTCACATATCTGTTGGCCATGTATATCTTTTCTTAGAAATGTCTGTTCAGGTCCTTTGCCCACTTTTTCATAGTGATATTTGATTTTTTGTTATTAAGTAATTTGAGTCCTTTATTTTGGATATTATTCCCTAAACAGTTATATGACTTAAATTTTTTTTTTCAGTGTGGGGGTTGTCTCTTCACTCAGTTGTTTTCTTTGCTGGGCAAAAGCTTTTCAGTGTCATGAAATCCTATTATATATATATATTAAGGTGTATTTGAAAGGCAGCAGAGTTACAGAGAGGCAGAAGCAGAGAGAGTGATATATAGAGTCTTCCATGTGCTGGTTCACTCCCCAAATGGCCACAGTGGCTGGAGCTTAGCCAATCCGAAGCCAGGAGCCAGGAGCTTCTTCTGGGTCTCCCACACGAATGCAGGGGCCCAAGCACTTGTGCCATCTTGTACTGCTTTCCCAGGTTATAGCAGAGAGCTGGATCAGAAGTGGGGCAGCCAGGACTAGAACCAGTGCCATATGGGATGCTGGCACTGCAGGCGGTGGCTTTATTGCTCAGCCCTAGCCCCACCCGTTGATTTATTTTTGCTTTTTTTGTCTGTACTTTGTGGGTCACATCCAACAAATCCTTTTTTAAGACCAATGTCATAGACGTCCTGCACTGCCTTCCCGGGCCATAGCAGAGAGCTGGACTGGAAGAGGAGCAACCGGGACTAGAACCTGGCGCCCATATGGGATGCCAGCGCCACAGGCGGAGCATTAACTAAGTGAGCCACGGTGCCAGCCCTGTATCAATGTTTTATGGTTGTAAGTATACAGATCATTCACCTCCTTGGTCAGATTTACTGCAAAGTTTTTTTTTTTTTAATTTTAATTTAAATTTATTTGAGAGGGGTGGGTGTGTGGTACAGCAGGTTAAACTGCTGCTTGTGACACCTGGGTCCTGTATCAGAGTGCGTGGGATCAAATACTGCCTTCAGTTCCAATCCAGCTCCCTGGTAATACGCACCCTCGGAAGCAGACCACGGCCCAGCCCCAGCTGTTTGAGGCATCTGCAGAGCAAACCAGCAGAAGGGAGCACTTGCTCTCGTTTTCTGTCACTCTGCCTTTCGCACAAATAAAAGCAAGCTTAAAAAATAAATCTGTTAGAGAAAGAAAGGCCCCAGTCCATTGGTTTATGCCTCAGATGCCCACAGTGGCCAAAAATGGGAGCCAGGAACCCAGTCAGGCAGGGACCCAGTCACTGCTGCCAGCCAGAGTCTAGATGAGTGAGAAGCTGAAGGTCTGGAGGCAAAGCCAGGCACCGAACCCCAGTACTCTGTTGTGGGGTGTGGGTGTCTCAACTGGGGCTCCTCTGATTACAAGGCTAAACATCCACCCTAGTTGGCTTTTTTTTTTCTCTTTTGCTATTGTAAATGAGATTTTGTTCTTGAAAAAAATTTTCAGAATGTTGTTAGTTTTAAAGAGATTGTGCAAGGCCGGCGCCGCGGCTCACTAGGCTAATCCTCCACCTGCGGCGCCGGCACACCGGGTTCTAGTCCCGGTCGGGGTGCCGGATTCTGTCCGGGTTGCCTCTCTTCCAGGCGAGCTCTCTGCTGTGGCCCGTGAGTGCAGTGGGGGATGGCCCAGGTCCTTGGGCCCTGCACCCCATGGGAGACCAGGAGAAGCACCTGGCTCCTGCCTTTGGATCAGCCCGATGTGCCGGCCAAAGCAGCCATTGGAGGGTGAACCAATGGAAAAGGAAGACCTTTCTCTCTCTCTCTCTCTCTCTCTCTGTTTAACTCTGCCTGTCAAAAAAAAAAAAAAAAAAAAAAAGAGAGAGAGAGAAAGATTGTGTGGACTTAGATATTTTGATTTGATTTTTGTAATCTCCAACTTTACTGAATTTGGTTTTAAGGTGTTTTTTTTTGTTTTTGTTTTTTTGAATGGAGTCATTAGGGCTTTCTGCATAAGACTGTGTCATCTGCACACAGAGAATTTGACTTCTTTCTTATCTACATTCCATCATTTTTTTCTTACCTGTGGTCTATTCAGAAGTTTTCAGAATAGAATACAGAATAGAAGTGCCAAGAATGGACGTCCTTATGTTCTTGAACTTAGTGGAAAATTTTCAGCTTTTCACTGCTGACTGTGGTGTTAGCTGTGGTCTTGGCATGTATGATTTTTATTGCGGTATATTTCTTCTGTAATCAGATTGTTGGGAGTTTTTATCATGAAAGTTTTTATCATGACTTTTGCCAAATCCTTTTTCTGAATCTGATGTTTATCTTTTGTTCTGTTACTGTAGTGAATTGATTTGCCTGTATTGAGCAGTCTTTGCATCCCAGGGATAAATCTCACTTAATCAATGTAAATAATTCTTTTAATGTATTTTTTTTTTTTTTTGACAGGCAGAGTGGACAGTTTGAGAGAGAGAGAGAGAGAGAGAGAGAGAGGTCTTCCTTTGCCGTTGGTTCACCCTCCAATGGCCACCGCGGCCGGCGCACTGCGCTGATCCGAAGGCAGGAGCCAGGTGCTTCTCCTGGTCTCCCATGTGGGTGCAGGGCCCAAGCACTTGGGCCATCCTCCACTGCATTCCCTGGCCACAGCAGAGAGCTGGCCTGGAAGAGGGGCAACCGGGACAGAATTCAGCGCCCCAACCGGGACTAGAACCCGGTGTGCCAGCGCCGCAAGGTGGAGGATTAGCCTAGTGAGCCACAGCGCCGGCCTTAATGTATTGTTGAGCACAGTCTGCTACAAATTTTTTTGAGTATCTTTGCATTGTATTCACCTGAAACAATTGCCTACAGTTTCCTTTCCTTTTCCTTTTCCTTTTCCTTTCTTATCTGGTTTTGGTAACAGGGTGATGATGGCTTCATAAAAGAAGTTTGGAAGTGTTCTTCAGCTTTTTAGAAGCCTTTGAGGATAGTATTATTTTTCTAAATCTATGAGAATATCCAGCCTTGGACCTATCTGGCCTTTGGTTTTCTTTGATTGGCAACTTTTTTATAACTGATTTAATTTCTTTAGCCATAACTGGTCTGTTAATATTTAGCATGATTTGATCTTGGTGGGCTGTTGTTAGTAGAAATTTAGCCTTCTAGGTTTTTTTTTTTTTTTTTTTTTTTTTTTTTTTGACAGGCAGAGTGGACAGTGAGAGAGAGAGAGACAGAAAGGTCTTCCTTTTGCCATTGGTTCACCCTCCAATGGCTGCCGCGTTGTGGCCAGCGCACCACGCTGATCCGAAGGCAGGAGCCAGGTGCTCCTCCTGGTCTCCCATGGGGTGCAGGGCCCAAGCACTTGGGCCATCCTCCACTGCACTCCCGGGCCACAGCAGAGAGCTGGTCTGGAAGAGGGGCAACGGGGACAGAATCCGGCGCCCCGACCGGGACTAGAACCTGGTGTGCCGGCGCTGCTAGGCGGAGGATTAGCCTATTGAGCCGTGGCGACGGCCGCCTTCTAGGTTATTATTTTTATTGGTTTATAATTCATAATTTTTAGGATCTTTTGTTCTTTGTTATCAGTTGTAATGTCTCTTTTATTTCTGTCCTTTAATTAGCCTAGCTAAGGGCTTTTCAATTTTGTTTAGCTTTTAACAAAAACAACTCTTAGTATCATTGATGTTTCTATTTTCTAGTCTCTTTTTTATAATTTTTTTTTTTTTTTGAGGTGGGGGAGAGAGAGAGAGAGAGAGAGAAACAGAGATCTCCTATGTGCCGATTCAGGCCTCACTTGCTCACAAAATCCAGGGCTGGCCTAGGTCAATGCCAGGACCCAAAAACCAAATCCATGTTTCCCACATGGGTGGCAGGAACCCAAGTACGTGAGTCATCAGCTGATGCCTCCCAGGGTGTGCATTAGCAGAAAGCTATGAACAGGAGGAGATCTAGGACTCAAATCCAGGCACTTCAATATGAGAAGTGGGCATCCCAACTGGGATTTTAATGGCTGTGCCAGATATCCACCTCTATTGTCTATTTCTGTAAGCCTGCTTTAATCTTTGTGATTTCTTTCCTTCTGCTAACTCTTGGTTTAACTTGTTCTTTTTGGTTTTTTTTTTTTTTTTTTTTTTTTTTTGCTTCTCTGTTTTTAATTCCCTGAGTAGTAATGTTAGGCTATCAGATTGTTTATTTGAGACTTTTTTTTTTTTTTTTGACAGGCAGAGTTAGACAGTGAGAGAGAGAGACAGAGAAAGGTCTTCCTTCCATTGGTTCACCCCGCAAATGGCCGCTGCAGCCAGCGCGCTGTGCCGATCCAAAGCCAGGAGCCAGGTGCTTCCCCCTGGTCTCCCATGTGGATGCAGGGCCCAAGCACTTGGGCCATCCTCCACTGCCTTCCCGGGCCACAGCAGAGAGCTGGACTGGAAGAGGAGCAACCCGGACGGAATCTGGTGCCCCGACCGGGACTAGAACCCAGGGTCCCGGCGCCACAGGCGGAGGACTGGCCAAGTGAGCCACAGCGCCGGCCTGAGACCTTTTTTGATACAGGGATGCAGTACTATAAACCTTCGTAGAACTGCTTTTGATGCATTCTGTATGTATGTTCTTTCACTTGTCTCAGTGTATTTTGTAACATTTTTTTTTTCTTGTTCTTATTTGGCCCAATAGTTGTTGAGGAGCTTACTGTTTAATTTCTACATATTGTGAATTTTCCATGACTCTTCCTGTAACTGATTGCTATTTTCATACCACTGTGGTTTGAAAAGGTACTTGATATGATTGCCGTTTTCTGTAACTTGTTAGACTAGTGTTGTGGCGAAGATAGACGTGGTCTGTCCTGGAGAATGCTCCATGTACACTTGAGATGAATTACATTCTGTTGCTGTTGGATGGAAAATTCTGTATATGTCTGTTAGGACCATTTGATGTCATGGATAGTTCAAGTCTGATGTTTTCTTATTGATTTTCTTTCTGAATGATCTCTTGTTGACAGTGGAGCACTTAAATCCTTACCCTTAGTGTGTTGGAATCTATGTCTTCCTTTAGCTCTCTTAACATATGATTTATATATTTAGGTGCTTTGATGTTGGGTACATAGATACTTGTATTTTTTACATCCTCTTGATGAACTGACACCTTTAGTGCTATATACTGACCTTTCTTTTCTCTGTTTTACAATTTTTGACCTAAAGTTGATATTTTCTTTGATTTGTACTCTTTGCTCTCTTTTGCCTTTATTTTACATTGAATATCTCTTTATCCCTTCACTTTCAATCTGTGAGTGTCTTTTAAGGTGAGGTGAGTTGAGTCTTATGCTTTTAATCCATTCAGCCATTCTGTGCCTTTTATTTGGAAAATTCAAACCATTTACATTTGAGATAATTATTGATAGGTCAGAACTTCCTAGTGATGTTTTGTTAATTGTTTGTGACTGATTTGTAGATCCTTTGCGGTTTGATTGTTGTCTGTAGTGTCATGCTTTGAATCTTCCTTTTTTATTTCTTGTGTTTCTTACAAGGGTATTACAAAGAGTTTATTAGAGATAAAAGATAAGTTTATTTGGGTACAAAAAAAAATTTTTTTTTTTTGACAGGCAGAGTGGACAGTGAGAGAGAGACACAGAGAGAAAGGTCTTCCTTTTACCGTTGGTTCACCCTCCAATGGCGCCGCGCTGATCCGAAGCCAGGAGCCAGGTGCTTATCCTGGTCTCCCGTGTGGGTGCAGGGCCCAAGCACTTGGGCCATCCTCCACTGCACTCCCTGGCCACAGCAGAGAGCTGGCTTGGAAGAGGGACAACCGGGACAGAATCCGGTGCCCCAACTGGGACTAGAACCCGGTGTGCCAGCACTGCAAGGCGGAGGATTAGCCTAGTGAGCCACGGCGCCGGCCTTGGGTACAAAAAATTTTAAGATATCTGTATAGCTTTTTCATAATACATATTTTCCTGAATGTTTTGCAGATTCCTCATATTACATGCTTTTGCTTTGTGGTTACCTCTCAGGCTTGTATGAAGCATCCTATAACATGCATCTAAGCTGATAATCCTAATTTTCATTGTATGTAGAAGCTACGTTTACTCTTTCTCCTGCATATTTTATGTTTGTTATGTCAGCATTTTACCCTTTTTCAAATTGTACCCTTTAGAAAATATTGTAGCTATCATAGTTTTTAGTTTTTTGTCTTTTAATCTTTCTCCTAGGGATAGACTGGACTTGACCACCACTGTTACAGTAGTAGTGATTTCAGTTCAACAGTGAACTGACTGTTGCTGATGTGCTTTGTACTTCAATACGTTTTCACTTACTAGCATCCTCTTCCTTATGCTTGAAGAGCGTTTTTATAATACAGATCTAGTGCGATAGCTACCTTCATCCTTTGTTTAACAAGTCATTGTCTAGTCTCCATTTTTTTTTTTTTAAGATTTATTTATTTATTTAAAAGAGTTGAAGGGAGAGAGGTCTTCTGTCAGCTGGTTCACATCCCAAATGGCTGCAATGGCCCAGGGCTGGGCCTTGCCAGAGCCAGGAGTCAGGAGCTTCTTCCAGGTCTCCCACGAGGGTGCAGGGGACCAAGCACTTGGGCCAGCTTCTGCTGCTCTTCCCAGGCGCATTAGCAGGAAGCTGGATCAGAAGTGGAGGAGCCAGGACACAAACTGGTGCCCATATGGGATGCTGGCATTGCAGATGGCGGCTTAACCTACTGCACCACAACGCTGGCCCCTACTCTTCATTTTTTACATATATATATGTGTGTGTGTGTGTGTGTATGTAAATAGTATAAAATATAGTATTCTTATTTGGCATTTTTTTGTTTGTTTGTTTGCTTTCAGGACTTTGAAGGTCTCGTACCACTCCTTTCTGGCCTATAAAATTTTTGCTGAAAATATGTTGATAGTGACATGTGGCATGAGTCCATTAAACTGTCTTCACTTTATAATTCTCATCTTGTTGCTTTTCAGTTTTGGTACTTCCCAGGGGCTGATGTTCAAGTTCACTGGTTCTGTTTCTTACCTGATCAAGTCTGCTATTGAACTTTGTAGTTGGGTTCTTTGGCTTGGTTGTTAGTTTGGTATATTTTCTCCCTTGACATTCTCAGTTTGTTTTTGCATTGCTTACCTGATCTGCGAGCCTCTTTAATGACCATTAGTTGAATTTCCATTTGGGTAAATCACATATCTCCACTACAGTAGTACTGGATTCTGAAGATTTATCTAGTTCTTATACTGGGAAGACATTTCTCTGTTTCTTCTTTTTCCTTGACTTCCTGTGTTGGTTTCTGCACATTAGGTAAGATAACTGCCCCTCCAGTCTCCATCAGACTGGTCTTGTATAGGAGAAGAATCTCACCAATTTATCTAGCCAGAGCTTCTAAGCTGTCACTCAGGTTTGTGTTTGTGTAAAGTGCTCTCTGTTGCTGTGCCTTTGGGTGACTAGTGTGTAAGACATTTCTTCAGTACCCAAAGACAGTAAGTTAGAAGCCAGCTCCTGGATGTAGCTGCTAAGCTTGCGGTATTTGTTCTTATTCCTTCTATCCTCTGTGACTTTTTTTTTTTTGGACAGGCAGAGTTAAACAGAGAGAGAGAGACAGAGAAGGGTCTTCCTTCTGTTGGTTCACCCCCCAAATGGCTGCTACGGCTGGTGCACTGCACTGATCTGAAGCCAGGAGCCAGGTGCTTCCTCCTGGTCTCCCATGCGGGTGCAGGGCCCAAGCACTTGGTCCATCCTCCACTGCACTCCTGGGCCACAGCAGAGAGCTGGGCTGGAAGAGGAGTAACCCGGACAGAATCCGGCGACCCGACCGGGACTAGAACCCGGGGTGCCGGCGCTGCAGGCGGAGGACTAGCCAAGTGAGCCCCAGCGTCAGCCTCTGTGACCTTTTTTTTTTGTTTGTTTATTTGAAAGGCAGAGAGAGACAATTACCTTCCATCTGCCGCTTCACTCCCCAGATGCCTGCAAGCCAGGAGCCAGGATTTCCATCTAGGTCTCCCACGTGAGTGGCAGGACCTTAAGTACTTGGGCCATCACTCACTGCCTTCCCAGGCACATTAAGAGGAAGCTGAATCAGAAGCAGGAGAGTTGAGACTCAGGGAACACTCCTGTGTGGGACGTGGGTGTCTGCAGCAGTGCCACACTGCCTGCCCCTCGCTGTGAGGTTAAGAGTGGGCAATTTATCTCCCGCTGTCTCTTCATTGATCTTGGGAGAGGATCTATGGCAATTGCTTGCCCTTGCATTCATCCTGGGGAGGTGGCCACTGAACGTGAGCTCCCTGTGTGTCCTCCTTTGTTCATGGTGGTCTGAAGAGACCCAGGAAGGCAGCGCTCCTTCATTTCCTGAGATGGAGTTGAGGAGGCAGTCCCTTGGAGGGAGCGAAGTCACGGCACCTGGGTGGATTGCTGCTGCAGCAGGCTGGGAAGGAAGACTGGGAAGTGGGAAGTGTCTGTCTCGGCTGCTTGAGGTCTGCTGTTTCCTGCCCTGTGAGCTCCTTGATGCAAGTTAGAAGCCAGCTGTCTACTGCATACTGGAAGAGTGTGCCGGAACCCCTTTCTGGAAGGGGGATAGGGAGCTGTGCTTTCTTTAGCCGCTTCTGTGCACTTCTGGGGATGCAGCCCCTGAAATTTCTTGCACACTCATTCAAAGCCACCTTTTTGCCCTGTGGTCTGGGGAGATTCACACTTGCCAGCTTCCTCTGACCCCAGAGCCTAGGATGCCATCTCTTGCATGGAAACTAAAGTTCCAGACAGCTGATGCACAGACAGACTCCTTCCAGGAGAAGTTAGCTCTGTAGGGTGGAGGTCCTGGCATGTGTGAGCTCAGGCTACCAGGCCCCACTTTTGCCTCATTGACTTCTGATGCAGATCAGACACCTTCCAGAGGCAAACTTGGACCTCGTAGCTGCCCTGGTCCTGGAGTGTGAAGCCCCTCTCAGTACCTGCGTGACACCATAACGCTACCACTTTGCCCTGTGATCCAGGAGGGCCTGTGCATGTCCCTTCTACTTTCAAAGCTGGGTGGGTGAAGAGCCAGACGTGAGGAATATTAGAGTTAGGGTGCTGTAAGCATGCTGCCAACCTCCCTGTCTTCAGGGTAATGCTGGATGTTGGGATTTCCTCTCCGAATATTTGGCACAGTGCTTGGGGCAAGCAAGTGTGACTCAGCTTTTGCTACTATTCAGTGTGGATATTTTCTTAGTTGCCTGGACATAGGTGTCTCTCACCTTGTGACTTTCAGAAACCATTGAAAAATGAATAGATGTATATTTGGTGCATCTGTGAGTGGAAGAGAATCAGGAGCCACCTCTCCCACCCCAGTGTCGATATCAACTCCCCCCCCCCCATAGTTGCCCATTAACTGCATTGATTAATCATTCACATTCACTGTTATTTCTGACGTAGTTGGATTGATGGCTGCCTCTCGCTGACACTCTCTTCATCCACATGGGCCGGTCTGTGGATATTGTTCATGTGCTGATCCTTGGTCTTCATCTGTTGCAATGTTATGGTCTCATATGTTCCTGTCAGGTAACAGTTGTTAATTGCTCTCATAATTCATAAGTTTCTTGATTAATTTCAATTAGATGAAGAATCTTCAATAAGTTTTTAAAAATGTGTATTATGAGAAAACTGTGTATGGGTTTCAAGAGTTTGGCACCAAATAAACTTAATTACTTTCATATTCCATGAAATTTTTGAAGTGCTCTTGAATATATAACCATCCAGATGAATTCTAGAATATTGTATTTGAATCCCATTAAAGTTTTGATGGGATAATATTGTATTTATAGATTAATTTGGGGAAATGTGATACCTTTGTAATAGTGTTTTCTTATCTGCACTCACCTGTAATTCAGTCTTTTTGTGTCCCTCTGTAAACTTATTTTCTCATAGAATCTACACTTTTTTTTTTAAAAAAAATGCATGTGTGAAATATCACCTGCATATGACATTTATATGAAACTTGCTTGGTGTTTCATACTATTTATTAAACTGGACATGCAAGACCGACAGTGGGACTCATCCCTAGAAATTTTGCCCTGCACATTCTCATTTGTCTCTTCCTAATGTTCCTTCTCTTCCCCTTGCTCCCCGGGTTTCAACTGCTTAGACTGCCATGGGTGTGGGTATCTGCCTGTGTTATGATACACGTGTGCTGGCATTTCTCGAAGTCCATGCCTGTGGTGTTGATGTGTCATGTGTTTTCAATAGCCAGTTTACCCAGATAGATAGAATAGACACCAGTGTCAGTACTTGACAGCTAAATGATTCCATGTCTTCATCAAAGAAGCCTAATTTGTCTATCTGAGGTGGTTTTAGTTTGCATTTCCCTAATTTCTGAATATGTTGATCACATTTCATATGATTGCTAAGCAATTAGAAGTCGAGGTGGGGCAGGCATTTGTGCAGCAGTTATGCTGCTGCCTGGGATGCCTGCATCCCATATCAAAGTGCCTGGTTCAAGTCCCAGTTCATCTGCTTCCAATCCAGCTTCCTGCTAACGCACACCCTGGGTGGCAACCGATGAGGGCTCAGGCACTTGTGTCCCTGTCACCCACATGGGAGAGCCAGAGCAAGTTCTTAGCTCTTGGCTTCAGCCTGGCTTTCTCTCTTTCGAATCAAATGAAAGATTTAAAAATCATAAAAAAAAAAAAAAAGAAGCTAGGGGGCCGGCATTGTAGTGTAGAAGGTTAGCGACCACTTATGACACCAGCATCCCATATTGGTGTGTGGCTTCTGGCTTCATGGCTGTTGTGTCAGTTTGGTGAGTGAACCAGTGTATGGAAGGGCCCCCTCCCTCCCTCGTCCCTCTCCTCGTCCCTCTCCTCCTCCCTCTCCTCCCTCTCCTCCCTCCCCCCCCTCTTTCCCTTTCCCTCCCTCTCCCTCCCCCTCCCCTCTTCCCCTCTCCCCCTCCCTCTCCTCCCTCTCCTCCCTCTCCTCCCTCTCTCTCCTCTCCTCTCTCTCTCTCTCTTTCTTTCCCTCCCTCTCCCTCCCCCTCTCCCCCTCCCTCCCCTTCTCCCTCTCCCCTTCCTCTCCTCTGTGCCAGTCTGGCTTTGAAATAAATAAATAAGAAATGTATGTGAAGAGCTTGTCAATTCTATTGCCTACTTTATTATTGGGGTATATCTCTGCCTTGTCTTAAAAGTGTAGGCAGTTATTGTCTCCCACTCTATCACTTCTCTTTGTACCCTTTAATGGTGTTATTTGATGACACAGATTTTTTAAGATTGATTTATTTGAAAGAGCAACAGAGAGGGAGAGACAGAGAGATCTTTCATCCACTAGTATAATCTCCAAATGGCCGCAATAGCTGGCGCTGGGTCAGGATGAAGCCAGCAGCTTCTTCCGGGTCTCCTGTGTAGGTGTAATGGGCCCAGATACTTGGACATCTAACATTGCTTTCTCAGGTCCATTAGCAGGGAGCTGGATCGGAAGTGGGCTGGGGCTTGAACAGGTGCCCATAAGGGATGCAGGAATTGTAGGTTCCAGCTCAACCTGCTGTATCACAGTGCTGGCCCCTTGAATGTTTTACAGTTTACTTTCATATTTAGATATTACCTCTGGAAATGATGCCTGAGTTCTTCCCACTGTATTGGTTGGTAGAAAGAAAGGCTCCTTAACACTTTATATAAACATCTCACAAACGGCTGCTCCTAAGTAATAAAAAGTAGTGTCAGTTTTCTGTGACACCCAACCCTCAGGATACCCTAAGAAAGTGGAAGGCTGTACCTTACGCTCTGGAAGCCGCCTCAGCAAAGGGGTGTAAAGGTTATTAGAACGTCTGACGTCCAAAAGCTGGATCTTCCCGTCCAGGGCCTGTCTGTAATGATAAAAGGAGAATCTCAGAGACGTTCTGCCGATACTGAGTTTGAGAAGGCCGAGTGTCACGTTTCTAAACCCTAGCCTTAAATCCTTCTGTAGCTGTTCAAGAGATGACTTCCCCCTCTCTACTCTGCTGATTTTCTCAGGTCTTCCTGGGACCCAGGCACTGACTGCTCAGATAATGTCACCACTGTCCTCATTGGGCAGCTCCAGAAAGCTTGTGAAAGAGGAAGCTTTGATTTATTTAGTTCTCCTCAATCTTCAGTCCTTAGAAAAATGTGTTTGTTAAAAACAGGGAGGGGGATGCTGTGCTAGGAATTCAACAAGAAAAGGAAATAAATACCTTTTGTGAAAAGGATTTCCAAGCTCTCTGACCCCCCCCCCCATTGGAAATAACTTCATTGAGGTGGCTGCACGTGAAACCCTCACTGACACCTTGGTTCTGGCCAGCAGAAGGGCAGGATTCGGAGTGTCACTTAAAACGTCTTCTTTTTTTTTTTTTTTTTTTTTTGACAGGCAGAGTGGACAGTGAGAGAGAGAGACAGAGAGAAAGGTCTTCCTTTGCTGTTGGTTCACCCTCCAATGGCCGCCGCGGCCGGCGCGCTGCGGCCGGCGCACCGCGCTGATCCGATGGCAGGAGCCAGGAGCCAGGTGCTTTTCCTGGTCTCCCATGGGGTGCAGGGCCCAAGCACCTGGGCCATCCTCCACTGCACTCCCTGGCCACAGCAGAGGGCTGGCCTGGAAGAGGGGCAACCGGGACAGAATCCGGCGCCCCGACCGGGACTAGAACCCGGTGTGCCGGCGCCGCTAGGCGGAGGATTAGCCTAGTGAGCCGCGGCGCCGGCCAAAACGTCTTCTTTAGGAACAGAAATAAAGACCCGCGTTCCGCCTGCAGCTAGGAGCAGAGGCCCTGCTGGAGGCCACGTGATCTCCGGGCTCCCCAGCAATCCTCACGCTGAGAATTCCCACCCTGGCGGCAGGTATGGGCGGAGCAGGTGGGTGCTGTGGGGTTCCAGATTGCTCCACACCAGTCCTGGCCCCCTGCTGCCAGTGTTCCTCCCTCATGCACATAGGAGGGGGATGGGCCTCCACGTGACCTCTGCTCCCTCACCCTCACTGGCCCTTGGGTCCCACAGCTTACTCTTTCCAGTGATGTCTGATACCATCAGGTATTGCTCTTGGAAGATTTGCACAGAGGTCACGCTTAGTCACAGAACAGGAATATGTTCTTGTTTTTGATTTCTTGTTCTTGCCTTGATTTGGAGATTACAGGTCAATAGCAACAATGTTCCCAGAATTATAGCCATTAAAGATTATAGGAGGCACAAAAGCAAGCTGCGGGCACAGACGTCACTGCTGATCCCACATGACTGCCGAGACAGCTGCACCGAAGCAGCCGTTTGTTCAGGGCCACGCACAGGGCCAGGCCTGAGGGACAGGAAATTGCAGAGTGCGGACCTGTCTCCTGGGTGCTGCCGATGAAAAGTGGCTTTGGGGGCAGATCCTGGAGTCACAGCAGAATGTGGGAATCCAAGTGCGTGAGAGAGGCCCAGCCCACAGAGTCCACCATCTGGTCGGAGAATTAGAGGTTTCCACGTACTTTGCACAGAACACACAGTTGTTGATACCATACTTGAGGCCTCCAACTTTGATGTTTAAAAAATTATTTATTTGAAAGGCAGAGTTACAGGTAGAGGCAGAAGTCTTACATCTATCTGCTGGTTCACTCCTCAAGTGGTTGCAACGGAGCTGAGCTGATCCCAAGCCAGGAGCTTCCTCCAGCTCTCCCCTGTGGGTGCAGGGGCTCTTTTCTTTTCTGCTCTGTTCTTCTATTTCTCCCTCCCTCCCCCCTTTCTTTCTCTCTCTCTCTTTATCTCTCTCTTTCCTTTCTCTCCTCCCTCCCTCCCTCCCTCCCTCCCTTCCTCTTTCTGTATGTATGCATGTATGTATGTATGTATTTGTGAGGTAGAGTTAGAGAGAGAGAGAGAGAGACATGAGCTGGTTCACTCCCCAGATGACAGATGACTGCAATGGCTGGAGCTGGGCAGATCAAGAGCCAGGAGCTTCTTCCGGGTTTCCCACATGGATGCAGGGGCCCAAGCACTTGGGCCATCTTCTGCTTCTTTCACAGGTGCATTAGCAGGAGCTGGGTTGGAAGAGGAGCAGCTGGGACACGAGCTGGCACCCATATGGGATGCTGGTGCTGCAAGCCAGAGGCTTAGCCTACTGCCACAAAGCACTAGCCCCAGATGGATCACTTTTCGAAGCAGAGGGATCCCAGCTCTGAGCGTAGACCTTTTCCTTCTGCACATAGCTTACTTGCAGCTGGTAGGCTAAATGGCAGGTTGGTGATGGTGAGAAGCCCAGCTTCTTTCATTGGAGGGAGATGCATTAAATTCCACGCTAGCTGCTGTCTGCTGCTCTCCTTCACAGAGGAGTTGCAGTTGTTACGTCCAGGGAGCAAACAGAAGCAGTCACACGCTGCTGGGCCTGGCATCTGAGGACTCCCACGTGTGCTGCATGAGATCAGTAAAACTCACCACCAGGATCCTGGAGGCTCTGTGTTGCCCCTGTATACACCTACTAACCAGGATCTCTGCTGCTGGATTCTCCCATGACTGTGCTTATATCCCTTTTACTCATTTCCTGTTGCTGGTTAGAGTGCCCTTTCCTGCCCGCCCCCACCCCTCCCCCAGACCCAACTAGGTTTTTTTAAAGATTATTTATTTATTTATGTATTTGAAAGGCAGAGTTACAGACAGGGAGAGACGGAGAAAGATCTGTCTGCTGGTTCACTCCCCAGGTGCCTGCAGTGCTGAAGCTGGGCCAGGCTGAAGCCAGCAGCCAGGAGCTTCATCTGGGTCTCCCATGTGGGTGCAGCGGCCCAAGCACTTGGGTCATCTCCTGCTGCTTTCCCAGGCTTATTAGCAGGGAGCTGGATTGGAAGTGAAGCTGGCTTAACCCTCTGCAGTGTCAGCCCCAACACCTAGGTCTTTTGGAAAATGATTTATTTTGCATTGCCAAGAAAGGAACTGGGGCTGGCACTGTGGTGTAGCAGGTAAAGCTGCCGCCTGCAGTGCCAGCATCCCATATGTGCGCTGGTTCAAGACCCGGCTGCTCCACTTCTGATTCAGCTCTCTGCTATGGCCTGGGAAAGCAGTGGAAATGGCCCAACTCCTTGGGCCCCTGCACCCACCTGGAAGAAGCTCCTGGCTCCTGGCTTCAGATCAGCCCAGCTCCGGCCGAGGTCATTGCTGGGCGTGCTGGATTACTGTCAAGACACTCATTTTTACCTGGGATCCAGGCGGTGCCAGCCAAGTGCGCACGCTGGGCATCCGCGGGGTCTCCGCTGGGCGCCCAGGACGGGACCCGAACGCCTGAGCAAGGGTGGTCGCCAAGGACCCACGGTACAAACCCTGGTCGGTAAAAGGTGTGCGGGCTCCCAGCCACCCTTCCCTCAGATCGCACTTTCTCCCGCTAAAGCCCCTGGGCAACCAGTCCCTCTGCCCCGCGCAGAACTTGAGTTGCGACCCCTTCGGGCTGGGCTCCTCCCTGAGCGCATCTGGGCCAAGGCAGGCTGGGCCCCTTGGGGATGGTCCTGGGAACAAGGTGGGAGCAGAGGTCATTGCGGATGCGCCCGGCACGCAGGGCAGCACAGGTTGAATGCTGGGCAGGGCCGAGTTGCCACCCTGTGTTCCCTGCAAACCGGCCCTGGAGTTGGTGGTCACGTTCCAATGCACAGCGCACGCTGCAAACTGGCCTCTTCCCACGCGCACGCGTCCCTGCCAGACCTGAGCGCCTGCCGGCGCTGTGCACAACCCCTTCTGCTCGGTATAGCGTGGGGCGGTGCAAGCTCACCTCTGCAGCCTGCGTGGCGCCTGGTCTGAAGAACCTTGCACCCCTTGCACGGCAGTCAGCTGGCCGGATGCCACACGCCAGACGTCCGCTCTTGTGTTTTTTTTTTTTTTTTTTCCCACGGGAAGTTATTGTGAGGGCAGAGAACGCGGGCCGATGCATCCCGCAGTTGCTCTTGTGTCGGGTGTCTGGCCATGTGCTGCGTGCACCCGGCTGTCCCCCCCCGCCCCCGGCCCGGTCTGCTGCTCCCGCATCCCCCCACCCAGTGGGTGCCAACTGCGCGGCTGGAAAGGCCCCTTTGCTCTGGCCGCGACGTCCTCGCCGGAGGGGCTGTAGCCCTTGTGGGTAAGAACAGGCACCTCCGTGGTGACCTTCCTGGGGGGCCAATGTTTTGATCACGAAGTTCGCAACAACAGAAACAGGGACCCTCAGACACTGGCCACAGGAATCCAAGTCTAGCGCCGTCGTCCTGGCGTTCACTTGCTCTACGTGGCTCCTTTGAGGGCGCCCCAGCCTGTCCCCTGCTACCTCGTCTCCCAAATGCCTGGTAAGTTGCAGAACCAAAAGATGTACACCTTACGTTCTACCCTGCTGCTGGGGCTTAGGACACAGGACCCTAAAAATTGGATTGTGGGTAACCAGAGCACGTCACCAAGGTACACTACTGTGGCGTTTTTTGAGCTGGTATTTGAGAAACTGCAGACCCAGAAGTAACCCTGAAGAGTTGTGCTTTCATAAATCTGCGTGAGCGGAGCTACCTGTGTGAGGGCAAGAGCTGCCTGGACAGCCCTTCTGCCTGAGAGACTTCGATTGTCGCAGCGTTTAGGTGCCCAGGACTAGGGTTAGGGTTAGGGTTAGGGTCAGGGTCAGAGTCAGGGTGAGGGTTGAGGGTTAGGGTTAGGTTAGGGTAGGGGTTGGGGTTAGGGTAGAGGTTAGTGTCAGGGTTAGGGTCAGGGTCAGGATTAGGGTTTGGGATGAGGGTCAGGGTTAGGGACAAGGTTAGGGCTGTTAGGGTTAGGGTCAGGGTCAGGGTCAGTTTGCAGGGATATTAGGACACGAGGCAATTCAAAGATGGCGTCCAAAGGAAGTAAGGTGGGCGGTACCCAAGGTTCTTTACCACCAAAGCCGATTGGCTGCGCAGCATCAGGAGAGGTGATGATGACTGATGACAAATGTACAGACGTACCGCTGGTGCTGTAAAAAATCGCCCTGTAAAATGATATTTAAATAATTGGTTGGTCCTTATGCCCTGCCCCAATAATCCTGCAGTTTTGTGCTTTAAAAGGCTTTGCTGGCTGGCGCCACGGCTCACTAGGCTAATCCTCCGCCTTGCGGCGCCGGCACACCGGGTTCTAGTCCCGGTCG
The DNA here is from genome assembly GCF_964237555.1 of Oryctolagus cuniculus. NCBI lineage: Eukaryota > Metazoa > Chordata > Mammalia > Lagomorpha > Leporidae > Oryctolagus > Oryctolagus cuniculus. The sequence goes on along the minus strand of NC_091441.1, from coordinate 11,130 downwards.
GGGCGCCGGATTCTGTCCCTGTTGCCCCTCTTCCAGGCCAGCTCTCTGCTGTGGCCCGGGAGTGCAGTGGAGGATGGCCCAAGTGCTTGGGCCCTGCACCCCATGGGAGACCAGGAGAAGTACCTGGCTCCTGCCATTGGATCAGCGTGGTGCGCTGGCCGCAGCGCGTCGACCACGGCGGCCATTGGAGGGTGAATCAACAGCAAAGGAAGACCTTTCTCTCTGTCTCTCTCTCTCACTGTCCACTCTGCCTGTCAAAAAAAAAAAAAAAAAAAAAAAAAAAAAGGCTTTGCTATGAGTGCAATAAACAAATTCCTGCTTGACTTGACTCCCTGCTGTGTCTGATTGTCTCCGGGATCAGGGGAGGCTGGGGAAAGGGTGAGCGGCGCACTTACCTTATCTCGGACCCAGTCCATCCTCGTTCAGGTGGATTAAGACCCAACATTTGGTGCCCAACTTGGGGCTCGACCAGGAGCATGTTGGCCGAGGGTAAGCAGTCTCTCAGGGTAAGTGAAACCTTCAGTATGGGTAATGCAGTTTTGTCCCAAGAGGACCTGGCCTTAAAGGCCTTACGCTATATGTTAAAATCTAGGGGCTTGGAATTGTCAGATAGCAATGCCAAAAGTGTCTGGGAAGCTGTCATAACCTTGGCCCCTTGGATTCAGATGGCCAAACTCTTTTCTTGGAACACTTGGTCACGGGTGGAAAGAATCGCCCTTGAGAGGGAGAGACACTTTGATATATCACTATTACCACCCTTAAAGCTTCCTTCCACCCAGACGCTATACCCCCACCTTCCGAGGGCGAGAGGGAGAAAGAGGCAGTGCAGGACTTGGGAGAGCCTAAAGGCTCAGAGGAAGATGGCGGGGAGAGAGAATGGGCTAAGTTTGATCAGGAACACAGAGACCCCGTGGAGGCGCGAACTGTTGAGGTAAAAACGAAAGTGAAAACGTCCCGCTTAGCCCATCCGCCTAAGAAGGGCCAGGACCCCGCCCATACCTCCTGGGTTAGGGTTAGGCAGCCTCCTCCTATGTAGAGCCGCGGAGGGAGCTTCGTGATCTGGGCCCTTACGATTGCCCGGGAGGGGAGAGGAGAAATGAGGTGACCTATGCGGACGCTTATCCGGTGGACATCAAGCAGTGTAGGGAAGTGAACTCTGGACCTGGGAATCTGTCATCTCAGGCCTACCCTGTTAATTTAGCTCCAGGCGGCAGCAGAGCTCTGGAGTGGTATCCCTGGGAAGCGAAGGACTTAAAGGACCTTCGCGAGGCAGTTTCGGAAGACGGGCCGAAGTCCCCCTGGGCCCAACCCTGCTGCTGCTGCTGCAGCTGGAAGGCAGAGTTCTAGAGAGGCAGAGGCAAAGTGACGTTTTAAATATAAGTATACGGGACATTTTGAATGACTTTAAGGTGTGTGTCAAGTTGCAAGGTTTTCTAAATACATATTTATACTTTGTTAAGATTTTGATTAAGGACTTTAATTTTAGGTAGTGCAACTGTTACCCGTGTCACATTTTAACATTTTCATTTTTTAGTTTTCAAATTTCAATGGTTCTTTTACATTGTTGCTGACACATAGCAAATCAAGCGACTTCTGTCTCCTGGCCAGGCCCTTCGTTTCTCGCTCTGTTGGCGGCTCCATTTCTGTCTGAATCTCCCTCCAGCCGGGGTCTGGAGCGCTGGGAGTCGCAAGCTTCAGGATCAGGGGGCTGCCGCCAGGGGCGCCCGACCCGGCCTCGCAGTCCCGGGTAGCGCCGCGGTTACTCTGCCCGGTCGGCTCCTCCGAAGCTCGAAGCTCGTTCTTGCCCGGACTGACCCCGGCAGGTGCCTCGGCCTGGGAGCCCATGGCGGGAGCCGCAGCTCCGTTCCCCGCAGGACCGGGGGTTCCGGGGGGCGGGGCTGAAGGAAAGATACAGGAAAGGCAGAGAAGGAGGGGGGCGGGCAGAGAAGTCCCTGTCAGCCTCGCCCCCAACCCCCTGGAGGCCCTGGACGGAGCCCTGGTCCTAGACCGGTAAGGATTAGCCGGTTACGCTCCGGGTTTAACAATTCGTTTACAAGAAGTAGCTCTGGATTAGCTTTGTTCATTTATTTTTTATTATTTATATGTTTACTTGAAACAGTAACAGAGAACGAGCGTGAGCTTCCGTCTGCTGGTTCACTCTGGACCACCGCAGTGTCCAGCACTGGGCCAGGCCGGAGCCACAACACTGTCGGGAGCACTCGCAGTTCTGTGACGGCGCAGAGCCCGCAGGTGTCCGACAGCCGCAGTGTCCAGCACTGGGCCAGGCCGGGGCCACAGCGCCGCCCAGAGCACTCGCAGTTCTGTGACGACGCAGAGCCCGCAGGTGTCCGACAGCCGCAGTGTCCAGCACTAGGCCAGGCCGGAGCCACAACACTGTCGGGAGCACTCGCAGTTCTGTGACGGCGCAGAGCCCGCAGGTGCCCGACAGCCGCAGTGTCCAGCACTGGGCCAGGCCGGGGCCACAGCGCCGCCCAGAGCACTCGCAGTTCTGTGACGGCGCAGAACCTGCAGGTGTCCGACAGCCGCAGTGTCCAGCACTGGGCCAGGCCGGGGCCACAGCGCCGCCCGGAGCACTCGCAGTTCTGTGACAGCGCAGAGCCCGCAGGTGTCCGACAGCCGCAGTGTCCAGCACTGGGCCAGGCCGGGGCCACAGCGCCGCCCAGAGCACTCGCAGTTCTGTGACGGCGCAGAACCTGCAGGTGTCCGACAGCCGCAGTGTCCAGCACTGGGCCAGGCCGGGGCCACAGCGCCGCCCGGAGCACTCGCAGTTCTGTGACAGCGCAGAGCCCGCAGGTGTCCGACAGCCGCAGTGTCCAGCACTGGGCCAGGCCGGGGCCACAGCGCTGCCCAGAACACTCGCAGTTCTGTGACAGCACAGAGCCCGCAGGTGTCCGACAGCTGTGAGTGGCCCCTGTGGAGCTGGTGGCTCAGAAGGTTTCCTATTCTGCCCCAGTGCCCTGAGGCCTGCCCCATGGGATCCGTGTGAGATAAACTGACTGTTGGGTTCCTGAACTAGGACCCTTGACACGTCGAGATGCGCACCCCAAAGACTCAGATTCCAAACCAGTAGATGCAACACGCAAGAGGATTTATTCAACGTCTGCACAGACGGGCCTCTCGACAGCACAAAGCCATCCAAAGGAGAAGCCCCGAACAGTTGTTAACGAGCATTTTTAACGGGAAAAACCACATAATTTACTTAATACACACAACTTACACGCTAATTGGAGGGTTTAAATGATACACACACGATTCACACACTGATTGGAGGATTTAAATGAGGTGGTTAGTGGAGGGAAAATGTTTCTGGCTATCGCAGGGGTCACTTTAAGACTTTAGGGTGGCTGCTCACCAGAAGGTGCTCCGCAACTAGGGTGCCTGCTGCACACCACATCTCAAGTGACAGCCGGTGCCTGGGGCTCTGTCTAGGAGCTAGCACACTAAGTGGGGCAAAGTTACTTCTAAGAACTAACTCACTGAGTAGGACAAAGGTTACTTCATCTGGGACGGAGGGGAGTGGCTCTTCACTGACCCGTGGCCTCCGTGGTCCAGGGGAGACCTCTCCAAGCCTTCCCTCTGCTAATCCCCCTCCCCAGTCTTGTAACTTTTTTTTTTTTTTTTTTTTTTTTTTTTTTGACAGGCAGAGTGGACAGTGAGAGAGAGAGACAGAGAGAGAAAGGTCTTCCTTTTTGCCGCTGGTTCACCCTCCAATGGCCGCCGCTGCAGCCGGCGCACCGCGCTGATCCTGGCAGGAGCCAGGATCCAGGTGCTTTTCCTGGTCTCCCATGGGGTGCAGGGCCCAAGCACCTGGGCCATCCTCCACTGCACTCCCTGGCCATAGCAGAGAGCTGGCCTGGAAGAGGGGCAACCGGGACAGAATCCGGCGCCCTGACCGGGACTAGAACCCGGTGTGCCGGCGCCGCAAGGTGGAGGATTAGCCTATTGAGCCACGGCACCGGCCCCAGTCTTGTAACTTTAATGTTACAAGTAAGTGAACAGGCAGGAGTCTGAGGAAAGCAACAGTGTTTTAGGGTGAAGCTCTCACTTCCTCTTGGTGTTGCACAGACATCCTGAAGAAAACCTGCAGGTTTCCCTTGGGGCCCAGCCTGACTCCCCTCTTCCAGCTCAGATGTCTTATGGTGACGGAGCACTCTCCATCCAGTCATGTTCAAGAAACCTCTTTTTTTTTTTTTTTTTTTTTTTTGACAGGCAGAGTGGACAGTGAGAGAGAGAGACAGAGAGAGAAAGGTCTTCCTTTGCCGCTGGTTCACCCTCCAATGGCCGCCGCTGCAGCCGGCGCACCGCGCTGATCCTGGCAGGAGCCAGGAGCCAGGTGCTTTTCCTGGTCTCCCATGGGGTGCAGGGCCCAAGCACCTGGGCCATCCTCCACTGCACTCCCTGGCCATAGCAGAGAGCTGGCCTGGAAGAGGGGCAACCGGGACAGAATCCGGCGCCCCAACCGGGACTAGAACCCGGTGTGCCGGCGCCGCAAGGTGGAGGATTAGCCTATTGAGCCACGGCGCCGGCTAAGAAACCTCTTTTTAAAATGATTTATGTATGTGGAAGAGCTGCAGCGAGAGAGGGAGGGACCTAGAGATAGGAGAGGGACAGCTTCCATCCAGTGGTTCCCTCCCCAAATGGCTGCAACGGCCAGGGCTGGGCCAGGTCGAAGCCCGGGGCCAGGAGCTCTACCCAGGTCTCCCACGTGGGTGTAAGGACCCAGACACTTGGACCATCATCTGCTGTGGGGGTGCTGAAGTGGGAGCCAGGGGAATATTCTGGGTTTCCTGCCTGGGTGACAAGGACCCAAGCCCATTTTCCATGACCTCTGCCCCCAGGGTCTGCATGAGCGTGAAGCTGGATTTGGGAGCAGGAGGTGGGCATCAAACCCAGGCATCCCAGTGTGGGACACGGATGTCTCAGCTGATGCCACAGGCACCAGGCCGGGTGTCCACTGTGGACACTTGGACCATCATCTGCTGCTTTCCCAGGCGCATTAGCAGGGGGCTGGATTGGAAGTGCAGCACCTGGGACTCGAACCAGCGCCCCTATGGGATGTTGGCACTGCAGGTGTTGGCTTAATTTGCTGCACCACAGTGCTAGCCCCCAAATAACCTCTTCATAACATCACTTTGGGGGTTGGATTTCAGTGATGAATTGTGGGGAGACCGAAACATTCAGGAAATTGTTTTTCTGAGTTCTGTGAACATCATAGCAATGATTGAACCTGAGTAGGGAGCTGTGTGAGCCCTCAGTCTGTGGCCATCTCAGAGAGGAGGCTCTGTGACCTGGGGACCTGCTGCTGTGGGAGAGACAGGCTTGTGATGGGTGTCTGACGTGGGAGAGGCAGTCATGTGCTGCTGTGCCTTTAACTGACCCCTGGGTGGTGTCTGGAGGCCTGGGGACTCCTGATGTGGGAAGCTTCCTCCTGCTTTCGGTGTTGGGGGTCCAGTGTAGAGCACAGAGAAACAACCTCTGTTCTTGCAGACGGGTGGCGAGTGCACTGTGGATGGAGTACCCGGTTCAGTCCCGCATCGCTCTGCTGTTGGAGGAGTCCTATTACCGTACGTCTGAACAAATTTACCTGGTGGCTGCTGTCTGGAAGTATTTGTCAAAGGAATGTTTTAAACACACAGAATGCAGCGTGTAGATGTTGGATTGTACAGCGATGCTTGTTTCACTTCAGGAGAAACACTGAAACTTCTTCCACAGTGGCTGGGCCATTGGCTCCTGCCAGCAGCAAGGAGACGTCCTGTTGTTCCTCACCCTCCAGCAACTGCTGTTTTGTTCTTGTCTTGTAGTCTAGCAGCTCTAATAAAAATTTTCACTGGTCTGGTGTCCATTTATTTGCCCATTTTTAATTGAGTTGTTTGTTGTTATTTTTTATTTTTAGGACTCTCTGTGTATTTTGAATATACATTCTTTGTCAGATGTGTTTTGTGAATATTTTCCCCCAGCTTGTCTTTTTGTTCTATGCACATAATGAGTCACAGGTAGAAAATTTAATTCTGCGAAGTCCACAATAGTAATTTCTTTCTTTCGGTAACTGTCTTTTTGTGTTGTGTGTGAAAAGTCGTTACCAAATGCAAGGGCATGTAGATTTTCTTCCACTTTCAATTCTCGAATGTTTATAGTTTACATTTCAAATTTGAATGTATACACTGATTTGAATGACTTTTTGTATGTGTTCTAAAGTTTGTGTCTACATCAATTTCAGTTCATATTGTTTCTCAACAGTTACTTGAGCATTTTATTAAAGGTGTAGAATACAGGCTAGTATCGTGGTGTAACTGGTAAAGCCGTCAGCTAAGACACCAGATCCCCTAGGGGTGTAGGTTTGAGTCCTGGGTGCTCCACTTTTGATCCAGCTCTCTGGTAATGGTCTGGTAAAGTAGGAGAAGATAATCCAAATACTTGGGACCCTGCCACCCACATGGGAGACCAGGGTGAAGCTCATGGCTCTTGGCTTCATCTTGGCCCAGCCATGGCCATTGCAGCCATTTGGGGAGTGAACCAGTGGATAGAAGAGTTTTTTTTTTTTTTTTTCCTCTTTGTCTGTCTCTCTCTGTCTCCCTCTTTTTTAACTCTGACTTTCAAATACATAAATGAATATTACAAAGGAAAGAAAACACATAGGACATATCCTGGACAGCATGCTGTTAGATAAGTAATGTGTAAATATTCTCTTCAGTTTTTTGGGCTGTGAAACAAGAGGTGCACATTTGGCCTCCTGTGCCTCAGTTTTCTGGCACTCAGCTGTTATCTAGACTTCAGAATGTGTGAAGTGATGTCTTTTGTGTGCTCATGGCTGGTAGTTGGAGGTTCCTGGACAGCCCCAGGCTACCTGGTTGCCAGAAGAACCAACCCTGTGGTTCCAGGTACAGAGTTTTAGTCCTGACCCCAACCTTTTACCCAACCCCCAGCCTTTATGGAGAGGACTGAGTCAATCATTAATGGCCATAAAATTTCAAATGAGTAGGATTCAAATAGCTTCTGTGATGCTGAAGACGAGGGATGGGAGGGAGGCTGCACGTGGAGGGTTTGGGAGCCCTGTACTCCGCCCTGACTGCCTGGCCTGTGCTGGTCCTCTGGCTGTTCACTTGCAGCCTTAAGAGAGCCTGTGTAGTAAGCTGGCATTGGTGAGTGCAGCGTTCCCTGGGTTACTACTGTTGCTTGTGCTGTAGGTGTCAGATCTAAGAAGCAAATGCTAAATCCAAGGTCATGAAGACAGCATTTGTTGCAGTCATCTTTTTGTAAAAATTATTTCTAAGGCTATATTCATATGAGAGAGAGTGCTAGCAAGATCGAGATCGCGCTAGCTCTCATGTTCTGGTTCACTCCCCAAGTGCTTGCTGGGATGTGGGGGTGCTGAAGTAGGAGCCAGGGGAATATTCTGGATCTCCTGCCTGGGTGACAAGGACCCAAGTCCATTTTCCATGACCTCTGCCCCCAGGGTCTGCATGAGCATGAAGCTGGAGTTGGGAGCAGGAGGTGGGCATCAGACCCAGGCATCAAACCCAGGCATCCCAGTGTGGGATGCGGGTGTCTCAGCTGATGCCACAGGCACCAGGCCGGGTGTCTACTGTGCAGATACCACGCTTTCCCTGTGTTAATGCATTGGCTCATTGTCAAGAAACAATTCACCGCAGATGTGTGGTTTTATTTCTGTACTCTCACTTCAATTCCATGACTCTTTCTGTTTGTGCCAGTGTCATCTTTCTTTGATTTGCATTGTTTAGTGTTAAGATTGGAAATGGGGGAAGGGTGAGTCTCCTTACTTCATGTTTCTTTGTTCAGGGTTGCTTTGGCTGCTTATGTAGTGTCCCTTGAAATTCTGTATTTGTCTTGGGATAATTTTCCCAATACATTGCCCATGGTTTTTGAGATTTGATAACAATCACATTGAATCTGTGTATCATGTGCTCTGTGGTACTGCAGTCTTAATTCTAGGTATTCTATTGTATAAGTGTGATAGGTCTTTGTATTTATTTTTTATTTTTTATTTTTGACAGGCAGAGTGGACAGTGAGAGAGAGAGACAGAGAGAAAGGTCTTCCTTTTGCCGTTGGTTCACCCTCCAATGACCGCCGCGGCCGGCGCGCTGCAGCCGGCGCGCTGCGGCCGGCGCGCTGCGGCCGGCGCACCGTGCTGATCCGATGGCAAGAGCCAGGTGGTCTCCCATGGGGTGCAGGACCCAAGGACTTGGGCCATCCTCCACTGCACTCCCGGGCCACAGCAGAGAGCTGGCCTGGAAGAGGGGCAACCGGGACAGAATCCAGCACCCCGACTGGGACTAGAACCTGGTGTGCCGGTGCCACAAGGTGGAGGATTAGCCTAGCGAGCTGTGACGCCGGCTATGTTTTTCTTTAACTCCATTCGCTCATGTTCTGTAACTTTCAATATGTAACACTTTTTCCCAATGTAGATTTATTCCTGAGTACACTCTTACTGCTGGCCTTACTGAAAGTGGGATTTCACAGTTTTGTCCTGTGATAGTTGATTTCCTGGGTGCGGTGGAGTGCTGTGTGTCAGCTCTGTGTTGACTTTACAGCGTGTGTGCACCAGCTCAGTGCCATGTTTGCACTCCTTAGTGAGTTCCTGCTTCGCTGC